>NC_004354.4:4242424-4545454 GCF_000001215.4 Drosophila melanogaster | reverse complement strand
TATATACAAACGTACATACATACCTATGAATTACCCAGAAATACAAGCCTAGAAAAAATCTAAAAGCGTTAACGATACCTACCTATTGCATATATACCTTTAACTAAATCATATTTGGAGCATGTTTGTGCTTGATTTTTCGATTTTATTGTACTGTTTCTCGGCACTAATTACCTACAAAAAAAAAAAAAATGTAACGAAAATATACTATATCTAGTTATATCGTATATATATTATATATATATATAAATATATATGGTCTATATATATATATAGAGAGAGAGAGAGAGAAAGAGCGAGAGGCAAGTGTACATACGTAGTGCAGTCGGTAGAACAGTGGGAATTCGAGCGAGATGCGGCTATATAATGCCGCACTGCTCGCCGGGGGCGTGTGCACCGTTACAGATAAAATGCTATTGTTGATAAAGAATAATATTATATTATATTATATTTGAGCATAATGTTGTTGTGAATGTTATATCACTGTTTTCGATATACGACGCTGTTTCAGAAGTATAAGTATACAGAACAGAAGTGTTTTAAATACGATTCATTTGTAATAATGAAAATGCCAAAAAAAAAAGCAAAAAAAAAAAAAAAGAAATCAAACACACCAACCACACCAAAATACAAACACACTAAGATTCAGGATTTTAAGATATAAGATGGGGTACTGGGAATTGGATTATTTAACCCATGGCCGAAAACGAAATGGGATCTTGTGTTACTTGTTGCTATCTATATGCAGTACATTACAATAATATCACATTTCTGTCATTTGACAGCTAATAATTCTATTCAATTTCAATAAACGAACTCAGTAATGGTTAACACACACAATCAATTTCTCATTCAATGGAATTGTTGGCATGCGGGCATTGATTCTTTAGAAGAATATGGTGGTTTGTTCGCACAGCTGGCTTTCCATGATTCCATAAGTTCATATGTTCATATGTACATATGTACATATGTACATATGTATCAGCAAAAAAGCTGATCTCTTTATTGTAATATATTTTAAGGATTACATAGTGCTTAGATACATTGTGTTTACACAATCAGTCGCCTAGCGTAGTCGCCTACATGGAGTAGTCCGTGTTCCACTGATGCAATGTGCAGATTGGCTCCGTTCATATAGTGCACATTAATGTGGGGATTTTGGAGTTCAGAGATTAAAGTGGAACAGGCTGCTGCTGGATCCCCAGTGCTGATTAGCATATTCTGTAGGGAAATAAGCATTACAAATTGTAAACCTTAGTAGAGTCACTTCTTGCATACCGCCCAAAATTCGTTGCCAGGCAGGGCATTTCCATCCCAGGCGTATGTCACCACGGGCAACATGTCCTCCGTTAGTTTGTCTCCGGGATTTCGGACCGAATTGCGAATGCGAATGCCACCCTGGGGATGTTTGTCCACGGGAATGATGGCTCCGTCATGCAAGCTGCCCACACATGCCAAATGAAACCATGAGAAGTGTACCACTCCGATGTGGCTTAGTCGTTCTCCAAGTGCCCGCAATCGTCCCTCAAAAGATTCAAGGAAGGTGCGCTCCTGCTGTCTAGCTGCCTTCCAAACGCCCAGTCCGATGCCGACCACATGGATATAGGCGGGCTTACCAGCCTTAAATGCTCTGTCCTGTGCCTCCAAGAGCAGGGTGTCGAAACTGATGGCATATCGCTTGCGCATTACCTGGTGATCGAAGATGCCCTGAGAAACCTCTTCGAAACGCGTAGTATCATACGGAGTGTCGGCGTAAATGAAGTCCCTGGGCTCCTCGTAGAACTCGCGCCAGATTCTGCGCAAATCTGATGCAGGTGTGACCGTCTCGCTGGATATCTGTTCCAAATCGAAACCGTAGCCATTGGCCTCAGTATTTTGGGTTTTAGTAATCATGATATCCTGGTACTCCATCACATCGGGACGCTCGAAACGAGCTCCAATTAGTCCAATCACAACGCCCTCCCGTTCGATAGTGTCCTTATTCTGCAGCACCTCACCCCCATTGACCCTACTGCCATTGTTAATGAACTCCGAGTGGCAGGACACGTAGAGCAGGGCGGACAGCTTGATCTCGTCGTAGCTGAGCACCGAGGTCAAAGTGAGGGGTTCCTTTTCGGCGGGCGTACCCACTGCCTCGAAGCCCTCGTTACCAATATTTCCCTGCATTGTACGGTAATAGTCGTTAGCGCCAAAGAACCACACACATCTCTTCGCCAGCAGGCGCTGCACAAGGTCAACCACAGTCATGTCCTTGTAGATGGCCTTCTCCTGCTCGCTGCCTGTAAAACGATGACCAGAAAATATAAATTCTTTCGATTGTGATTGTACCCACCGAACGTGAGCTTGTGCTCTAAGAAGCTGATAAAGAGTAGGAGGGTCCGTTCGTGAATCACCGGATAGGCGGATGCGATTTGTTCCCGTATGCGGTCACTTCGATCTTCCGGCTGTGCCTTCACTCGGCAGGAATCGATGCCAAACTAATGTGGGGGGATTATATCAATGTCAGAAGACAATTTTGCGAAACCAATTCCAATGAGTATACCTCGGCGGGAGACTGCTCCGAAATAGCTTTGAAATTATCGAGATCCACCGAAGCGTCCGGCTTTGCCATTTGGCCACATTCTTGAAGCATCCGCTGAGTGAAAGCATTTTCCGGCAGATTTGTACGTTTACCAGGCCATATGATAATAGATTTTCCGCACAAACATGCCAATTTGGGACGTTGGGAGAGCATATAAAGAAAAGATCTCATCGCACTTTTTGGAGTCACTTTTAGGAGTCCGGACAAAAAAGTTCGCCGCTGATAGGAATATATGTCAACTGTCACTGGACGATCCAGTGCTGCACACCGACGTCAGATTTAATAACTTATTTCCACTGTCACATTAACTACCCAACACTCAAAAAGATTTGAAACGAATTTAATATAGCTTCTGAAAAGTTGTTTTATTTCCATTCAGATATTTCGAAATTATTATAGAATCCATTTCCATTTCGAAGTTGCAAACAAACTTTTCTCTTGTCAACCTACATTTATTAGAAAACAAATGGTTCTTATCAATTTAGTTCGAAAGTTCACAAGTGTCTCTTCCCCCCTTGAATGTGTGTCTGAAAATATTTGCTGTTCTGTTTCCATTAAGAGATATTTGGTAATTAAAAAAAAATATATATATTAATTTCTCTAATATAGCAATCTCTGTTAATAATTCTCGAAACAGAAACATGATCGACATACTTTCAAGCACTAATTACTTTTTACAAGGTATTTTATTTAAATTACAAAAGGATGTTAATCATTTAAATTAAATCTGAGACTGCAACGCATTGCGCACACATTTCCCCCAGAGCTTCGTGTGCCGCCTTCCTTTGCTACTTCCATCCTGGTTTTCCGCTCGGGATTACACGACGCGCTTGACCTCGAAGAAGCGTTTCAGGTAGTACACCTGGCCCACTGTCATCAGGACCAGGACGAGGGCTTCGAAGGTGGACCACAGCACCACTCGCGAGTTGGTGTTCTCGTTCACCGAACGATGGATCTTGTCGCGCACCTGAGGGAGTAAAGAAATTGGAGGATTAGTCGTGGATTACTTCACAAATAATGTCAATACTGATTATAACCGATGGTGAAAACATGAGTGTTTGAAAATCGCTACTAGTTATTGTTTATGTGGCAGCTAGCAGCTCCATTCCCTCGAACAAGTCTACCGACTCCGCTCTTAAATCTTGCGACGTGGATCTGTACAAGTAATGCTGGAGGCATGCCAGACTATGTGGCAATAGTTACTCGATTGCTCCCATATTCCATGTACCCCTAATTCTGCTACATGTTAAACTCTTCCAAAACCCCCAATCATGATTATGTGGCAGCTGGATGCTCCATCTTCACCTCGTCTCTTCACTCACATGCATGTACTCCTGTTCGTGCTTGACACTGGTCAGCGTGCCGGAGAGCTCCCGAATCATGTCCTCCAGCTTGGTGTGGCCCACCTCCTCCTCGCCGGGTGCTCCGGGCGCACGTTGCGGTGCGTCACCCACGTCGATGGAGAACATGACCAGCTTGGGGGTCATGCTGCTGCGTTCGTTGTTGAAGCACACGGTGTAGGTTCCCTTGGCGGGGGCCACAAAGGTGTACTTGCCGGACGACTCCTTTTCGCTCTCGTGCATCACATGGTTATCCGGGCCGCTGATCTTGATGTCCACGTCTAGGAAGCCACCGTCGATCACCTCGAAGGTGACGCCTGTAAAGTCACCATCATTTTATCAGCATAGATCCCTTGTCAATTGACCGAAAATCCATATCGCTCACGTACCAAACTTGGTGCCGCCTTCGACGTTCTCGAAGAAGCACTCCTCATTGTGGGCGTCCACGCTGACGATGAAGGCGTGGCTGGTGCGGCACAGGATCAGCAGGCTGCCCACAAGGAGCAGCACCTTGGCGAGTGTCGATTCCATCGTTTGTCTTAGTACTTTTGGCCTGGTTTTAATCGCTATTAAACGCACTGCAGCCACGTAGTTGTAGTCGATTCGATATACTCCGATAGATGTAGACAAATAGGGCATATCGAAGAACAGCAGTTTCCGATAGATTCGGCATCGATAGGTGCACGCGACACGCGATACCGAATTTTTAACGGATCACTACAAAAAACTCACAACTCATAAAAATTCAAAAGCAACATGAATGCCGCGAAATGTTTCGGTTAAAGTATTGGATATCGTAACTAATACATTACTTTATTTATGTGCGTACCTATATGAAAAACTCTTGGTGCATTCCATCACAGTTAGTTAAAGTGTTCTAGTATTTTTGTGCTATGTGTTAATCGGCGACTATCGACAGTTGCCCACCATTAGGAAACAGAAAGCTAAAAAAAAAAATGCAAAAATTGGCCAGAATTTCGGCATAAATAATAGTATCCCTTGCAAAACTTGCAAGCTGCGTGGCAGGACGAGCAGCTGACCACCAGATCGTCTTGAGGATTCAACATCAGGAACAAAGGTTTCACATTGGACGCATTTGCAAAAACCGAAAGGGAAAACTGCCAACTCCCACACACAAAAAAAAAGGAAAAAAAAAATCATCAGCACGGAAAGTAAAAGGTCAAGTGGTCAACCGAAATCTGGGTAATCCGGGGGAATCTTTGCAAGAATGCAGCAGAACTCGGCCAGCAATCCCTTCGCCATGTCCACATATGTGGAGCGGCCCCAAATGGGACTGGACGTCGAATTCGGAGCGGATCCTGCCAGCGGAGCAGCTTTCTTCCAATCCGATGGACGCAAGCATGATGATCTCAAGCAAATGTTGGACAGCAACAAGGATGGACTAAAGCTGGAGGCCATGAAGCGCATCATTGGCATGATTGCCCGCGGACGGGATGCCAGTGATCTGTTCCCGGCAGTCGTCAAGAATGTGGTGTCCAAGAATATCGAGGTCAAGAAGTTGGTCTACGTCTATTTGGTGCGATACGCCGAGGAGCAGCAGGACTTGGCCCTGCTATCCATTTCCACATTTCAGAGGGCGCTCAAGGATCCCAATCAACTTATTCGCGCCTCGGCTCTGCGAGTGTTATCCTCCATAAGGGTCAGCATGATTGTGCCAATCGTAATGCTGGCCATTCGGGATAGCGCCGCCGATTTGAGTCCATATGTGCGGAAAACAGCGGCACATGCCATCCCCAAGTTGTATTCTCTGGACGCGGATCAAAAGGATGAACTGGTCATGGTCATTGAGAAGCTTTTATCGGATCGCACTACTCTAGTGGTGGGATCAGCGGTGATGGCCTTCGACGAGGTGGGTCTGCAGCTAAAGTAAAACATTTATCCTCTATATACGACGGATCTTTATTCGTAGGTTTGTCCGGAACGTGTAGATTTGATACACAAGAACTACCGCAAGCTGTGCAATTTCCTGCTGGATGTGGACGAATGGGGTCAGGTGATCATCATTAATATGTTGACCCGCTATGCGCGCACTCAGTTCGTTGATCCCAATGCGGATGATGAGGATCTGGTCAACGATGGCCTGGGCGAAACGCCCGTTAGTGAACGCTTCTACGACGAATCCTCGCACTCCTCTTCCCACAGCGATGATGGCAGTAGCGATGACGAAAAAAACAAGTCGAGTACGAACAATAAAAACAATGGCGGAGGAAATGGCAGTAGAACACCCAGTTCTCCGAGCAACAGCTACCACATCGATGTGGATCACCGCCTGCTGTTGAGGCAAACGAAACCATTGCTCCAATCGCGAAATGCCTCCGTGGTGATGGCAGTGGCGCAGCTCTATCATCATGTGGCTCCCAAGAACGAAGTGCAATTGATTGCCAAGGCGCTGATACGACTGCTGCGATCGCATAAGGAGGTTCAGAGCGTGGTCCTCAATTGCATTGCCTCGATGTCCACCAAACGAAAGGCGATCTTTGAGCCGCACCTCAAGTCGTTCTTTGTGCGCACCAGCGATCCCACGCACATAAAGCTTCTCAAGCTGGATATTCTCACCAATCTGGCCTCGGCGGGCAGTATTTCGCTCATTCTGCGCGAATTTCAAACCTACATCTCCAGCAGCGATCGTTCGTTTGTGGCGGCCACGATTCAGGCCATTGGACGATGTGCATCTAGCATTAAGGAGGTTACCGAGACCTGCTTGAGTGGCCTGGTTCATCTGCTGTCCAATCATGACGGTGCGTTAAGCTTTCTTTTAGCCATTTGTATTTTAATTTTATAAGTATTCCGTTATTCCATTTAGAACACGTGGTGGCCGAGAGCGTGGTGGTGATTAAGCGTCTTCTGCAAACGAAAGCCGCCGAGCACTTTGAGATTATCACCCAAATGGCCAAACTGATCGATTATATCAATGTGCCCGCAGCTAGGGCAGCCATCATTTGGCTTATAGGCGAATACAACGAGAAGGTGCCGCTGATTGCCCCGGATGTGCTGCGCAAAATGGCCAAATCGTTTGTCGATGAGCAGGATGTGGTGAAGCTGCAGGTCCTAAACTTAGGCGTTAAGCTCTATCTGACCAATCCGGAGCAGACATCGTTGCTGTGTCAGTACGTCTTTACGCTGGCTCGCTATGATCCCAACTACGATGTACGCGATCGTGCCCGTTTTCTGCGGCAAATCATCTTTCCGGCGAGCGGAACGAGCTCGGTGCTCAGCCAGCATGCCCGCCAAGTATTTCTCGCCAGCAAACCGGCTCCGGTGCCGGAGAGTAAATACCGGGATGGCAATAACTTCCAGTTAGGATCGTTGTCTCACTACCTGAACATGCCAGCGGCTGGCTACAAGGAACTGCCCGCCTTTCCGGTGATTCCACCGGATTCATCGGTACGCAATATAGCTGGATTTATGCAGGACAAGCTGCCGGGTGAAGACTCGCCATCCGGACATTCAAAGGATAAATCCGGCCGTGAAGGCGGTAAGGAAAAGGGTGCTGGTGGCGAGAAGGGCTTCCTCTCTGAGTCGGACGACAAGTCTTCCGCTTACTCGGAATCAGGCAGCAGCAGTGGCAGTGGCACCAGCGACAGTGAATCCGATAGCGATGGCAGCGGGAGCAGCGATGAGGAGGAGGAGGAGGTGCAAAAGCAGCAGCCGACCAAGGTTTCCTCGGTGAAGGAGCGGCTTATCGATGCTGGAAGCAATGAGCTGGCCGCTACTTCTTCGCCTGTAAAAGCAACTATAAACAACAATAACAATGCGAGAGGTTCGTCAGGAACATCGGACAGCGAGGATTCATCAGCGTACAGTGGCAGTAGTAGTGATGACAGCGCTTCCGGTAGCGATAATGAAGTGAAAAAGAACGAAACGAAAACGGACACAGGCACAAAGCCGGAGAAGTTGAAAGAGAAGCACGAGAAACAGCCGGAGCAAACGGCTGTCAAGAGCAATCTGGACCTGCTACTCGATCTGGATGACATTCCGCCCATTGGTCCCGTGATGACGCCCTCGTTGGGAGGATTCCTGACGCCTGGTAAGGTGATGCGCATCTCTAAATTGGCCTCTTTATATAATAATTCTTCAATAGGCACACCAATGATGGCTGGACAGGCGGCGCCACTGCAGCCGCAGCACGCCCGCAATCGGGTGGAATTGGTGGGTCCCTCGCACATCGAGTTCAAGCACAAGGAGCTGCTTAACAAGGTCAGTGGCCATGGACTGCATTTGGCCTACCGTTTCACCCGCTCCCCGCATCTGTACTCCTCGAGCATGTGCTCCATTGAGCTGCAGTTCCAGAATCGTGGCGAAAAAGAGATTACGGCCATTCGTCTCGGGCAAACAACTCTGCCGGCGGGCATGCAATTGAATGAGTTTGCGCCAATCACTGTTCTCCAGCCCCAACAAACAGCGAGTGGTGTGCTGGGCGTCGATTTCAATGATTCGACGCATGCTGTAGACCTGGAGCTTCTGTCAAGTGCGGGCAGTTCACGACTGCAATTGAAACCGCCGGTGGGCGAGCTGGTGAGATCCGTCCAGATCGGCGAGAGCTGTCATCGCGAGGAGCGGGCCAAGCTGCGTGGAATGAATGAGCATCAGTGCGAGTTGCGTGGCCTGAGGCAGGACCTAATCGATGTGGTCGCATTGCGGCAAAAGGTTTTCGAGTCCATCAACGTGGCGCATACGCACAGCTCTTCCAGCGGTCAGCTACACTGTTTCGCCGGCCAAACCCTGAGCTCCAAAAGCCTCGTGCTACTCACCCTCGATTGGAAAACAGAGGATGCCCTCACGCTGCTGGTAAACTGCGAGAAAATGGTCATTGGATCCATGGTGCTCAACGAGCTGCGCAATGCTCTGCAGCTCAGTTTCGCCATGTGAGCGATGGACACGAAAGCGAACAAGACGAAAGCGAGCAGCGAACTAACTTGAGGAGTGGAATCCCCTGGAGCAGGGCTACTCAACTGAGAATAAGGCAAAGCCGCCTCACTACGTAAACATAGCATTCATATTTAGCTATACACTTGTAAACGGGCGGGGAGAACGTAATCTTTGAAATTAGCTGATAACATTAGCTGAGATTACAGGTGTTTTAAATTCCATTTTCGAGAGATTATATGTAAATGTGCAGTGTAACAGATGCAACTTAAGTGTTCAAGTGGGATCGAAATCCAAAACTAATTTAAATTGCAATTTCAACTGTAATTATTACATATTCTTTAACTTGTTGAAAACTGAATGAAAAGTGATGCAAACTATTGTGTAAATGCTACAAAACTATATTTATTGTTATACACATTCGCAAATTCTTAATGAAACTTATTGAAATGGGAAACACACAACTTCCTATATATTTGTATCCGCTTATACTGAGATATTTTGCATAAAAGAGTCACCATTTCCTTTTATGAATGGATGAACACAACATGAGATTAGTGTAGCTTTCATATCCAAATCGAAAATTATTCAAGGATTACCAACCGCCCCGCCCAAATATAAATGAAACATGATCCTAACGCTTTTAATATTCCTATATACAAACTGCAACCACAAACAATTCCAGATGAAATGAGATGTTACAATTGATTGAACTCGAATCGTTGCCGATCCAAACAAATCCTATCCTCCAATCCATCCTACTTAGCTAGGCGTGTGTGTAATGTGTGTATGAGTAATCGAAACGTATTTGTAAAGTGTTTGATGTTGTAAATCTGTTGCCTTCGTGCTCTATGCGGCCTTCTTCAAAACGTAGCAAAGACAAACGAATATCGAATCTATATATTATATATTATATTCATACAATAAACAGCGCAAATTCTGGCAAATTAAAGTGAACAAATGAAACGTATTCTAATAAAGAAACAAATCAATCTGTTAATATGCCTGAAACAAATAAGCTGAATCTCCGCATTGAAAAGCTGAAATAAAAGCTTACATTTTAAAATTGAGAACGTCTTACCTGTTTTGGATAAACGAATCAAGTTTAATACACGCTCGCACATGTCAAGTAAAAATGCTTTTTTCAAAAGTTTTCAATTATTTTGATGTTTATTCACGCTTGTTCTTGTTACTTTCTCCACTCACCAAACAGAATATAAGAAGTCAGCAAGGACAAACTTTCAAATGCAAAAGAATCGAATCGAATTCTAATTAGTTCAATTCCTTAAAATTCGAGTTGATTTCTGCATTTATGTATCAATTTCCTGCTGCTGTCGCTTGAAAGTCGGGATTGCTTCAAAATAGCTCCGTGGGAAATTATAGAAGGAGGTTGGACATACTGACATGCTGGGTTATAGAACATACATAACTCATTCCTCAAATCCTACGCTGCTTTCTCCAAATCCAACTGTGTTTTAGGTGTCGGTGTCGGTGTAGTTGTAGCTGTATTTCCTTGTGTTCTAATTTGGGTTCTGCACAATTAAAAAGCTCAATTTCATGCTTATCAATATAAACGAGTTAGTTAGATCGCTAGGTTAGTAATGTTTAGTTTAGTTTTGGATTCGCTGCTGCACTTAAAGATCTCAAGTAGTAGTTTTAGTAGTTGTAGTTTTCGGTTAGGCTAGGCTTTAAGATCAACGGCTTGAAAGTTCCGAGTGATAAGTGAAGAAATATAGGGTTTTGGGGATGCTATATAATGTATGATTAGGGGATAGATAGCATGTATGTATGTACGAATAGTACGAGTATGTACGTATGCATTAATGTAATTTTTGGGTAATATGGCATGGGTATATGTATGCTGTAATAATGGGTTGTGAGTAGTTCTTGACAGGCATATAGTAGAGCGTTTGTATATAGTGTCCTGGGGTAGTATCGTTCTCTTCTCGTTTTCGCTATTCTGTATACACGTTATATAATATGCCACGGCCTTCGTTCGCTTAACTTCATATAAAACTAGTTTTTTTTTTACCATTTTTTTTTTGTTTTGTTTAGTTTTCTTTCTTTTAAATGTATATGCAAGATGTATATATCGATTTATGCAGTATGTGTGTATGTCTAAGGATGATTTTCAATCACTTATTGTTACGTACGGTGTTTGGTATAACATGCTTCGCTTGGACTAGCCCGATGGCCTCTTTCTCCACCTCTCCCGTTTTGTCTACCTTCAGATTTATTAGATCCGGCGGATCGTTCAAATCGTTCTTTCCTTCCCTACTCTCTAACTTCAATAACATATAAAGCATTGGTTTGGTTTTGGTTTTCATCTTTGGGTGTCTTAAATGGGCAACGAAATAGTTATCGCTTATCGCACAAACGATATTTTCGATTATGGCTCGATTACCGAGACTATATAATCGATAAGCATCGATAGCTGCGAAGCGAAGCATTGAGAGGGCCTAAAACGGACGGATTGCTACCGTTAGTCAACGGCTAACCGTTCGATGCCTGTTGTTAGTGCATTTAAGTCGTTAAGTTTTTGTTTTTATCACTCTCTCTTCCTTTTTGTTTGTTATCGTTTTTTTTTTGTTTTTTAATTATCGTTATCGTTATGCATAAGTATTAGCCTGAGGTGCTCCGAATCGAGATCAGTTGTGAGGTCTAGAGCAATTAACTATTATGGTGTTATATCCTAGTTATCCCTTGGAAATCTGGGCTTCCACAGTTTACCTCCTTTCACCGATCTTTCACTCTTTCTTGTGATTTTCTGTGTATTGTTTTGGGTGTTCTTTTTTCCTTTTTTTTTGTTTTGCTTTGTTTTTTTTTTTTGATTACGCCATTATTATGCAGTTATATATGCACTTACTCAGGAATAGCTGTACTGTGTAGCATACAGCTATTCCTGTGCGAGTGTAAGTGCCTTTTTGCTTGTTGCGTGTGTGTTGTGTGTGTGTGAGACGTGACTATGGCCATATATATAATAAATATAGTCCAATAGCACCGGGTATTTATCGACTTTGCTTAGTGGGTTAAACTGCAGCTCCGTCTAAGGCCGCGTGCTTAGAGCTTCTTGTACCAGTAAAGATAATGCTCCCCATCCTCGACCATTAGCTCGTCCACACCTGCAAGAGTTCGCATCGAAATTACCGCCAGTTGGGGGGGAAGCACCATTAATTACAGTGAAACCTCTCTGACTCTATACATGAATATCTGAATGAATTGTTAACGAATCTCTAAATACCAAAGATATTCATTTGTATCAGAAATCTTTCACCATAATCCCGAATCCAAATCCAAACTTACCAACAGGCGCAATAAGCTGATTCCCGGGCGTATTATTGGGATCGGGCAACTCTGGCAATCGATAAAGCAGCCAGTAGTGATACCTAATATATATCAGTTTGTATAGGTATATTGTGTTTATTGTACGGATGTGGGTAAAAACTCACCCTCGAGGCTCCTCCTTTTTGCCATACAGGGTGTGCACATAGTGACCATTGGGCCATTCACGAGCCTCGAAAATAAATCTGAAAGATAATAATGATTGTAGTAAGAATCATAATGGTGTAGAATATTTATTGAATTGCTGTTTTACCTGGGATCCATTTCGGCCGCTTGGGTCATGGCCTTAAAGAAGCTAGTGTTCTTGGGTGAGACGAGTGACAGGGAGAAGGACTCGGTCACATTGGATCCCACCCAAAGTGTGTACGTGTAGGAGATGTTCTTGGCATCCGACTCTTCTGCAGAGGAACTAAGTCCGAAGGGCACCGCCAGCTTTGGCTCGCCGTTCTCTGTGCGGGAAAATAGATAGTCCAGTGCAATGTAATCTTTTAATAGATACGTTAAATGATGAAACAAATCTTTACTTCTGTACCCTATTGCTGAGCTTAAAAATGCGGAGATTCATTCTCTAATCCATTCTTACCTATTGATTAATCTATGTACGATACCCCAGAGACCGTACTCACCCGTAGGATCACTGCTCTCGCGTATCACATGGTCGCATTGCAGTGCCCGCACTGCACCCAATCCCTTCCAGCCCAAAGCGAGAATGATGTCCGCCGTGAGGCCCACACCGATGTCGGGTTCCTGGCCATCCTGCAGCGGTTCCTCGCTCCATCCTCCATCCGCTCGCTGGCGACTCAGGATGTAGCGCGAGGCGGCTGTACGGTTCCAATGTCCAGCCGGATCGTACTCTAAATCCTGTAGAGCCTGCATGGCGAGTGCTGTGCTCCTAAGCGATCCGAAACTGCCGCGCTGATCCTGCAGAGTGGCCAGTCCCCTCGCCGGTCGTCGGACAAAGTGTTGCAGATGTCGATGGCGATGATCGGTGACGATGCAACGCAAGGCTAGAATTACCATGGCAATGGCATCAACGCTCTGGTCCGTCACTCCGCTGGCAATGTCCAGGAGCCGTCGGATCTGACGTTTCCTTACATGGGCCGCCGAACTGCAGGCCGACAGAGTGGTTAGTGCGAACTCAATATCCTGGGCCGGCTCATGATGCTGCAGTGTGGCCACCAAGTCGTGGCCATGGAAATGCTTCGGGTCCTTGCACAGGGAACCCAAGGCCAGGACGTATCTGGCCAGCTTGTCGAGATCCAGGGGCTTTGGGAGTGTATGATGGCGATCCAGCATGGCCAGGATCTCGATCTCCATTTCCTTCACGGATAGCGTATCCTCCAGCTCTTGGATGACCTGCACATGACCATCTACACTATCGTTAGGATCTCGGCCGCCGGAAAGCTCTTTGGCCAGTATAACCACATGGGTATCGTTGCCCCAGCCGTAGTCCGAAGCCCTCTTCTCCTTGAGCCAATCCAAAGCTCGCAGGATGGCCTCCTGTTCACCCTTTGTGGGCGGTGCCTGACCAATTGTCTGATGCTCGGGCGGTGTACCGCTGCCATTCAGGGCAGTGGGAGTTGCCAGGATGAGGGACTCCTGCTGATCTACACCAGAAATGGCAGATGTCGTTGTACTCAAAGAGGAAACGGAACTTGAGTTGCTGTTGGCATTGTCAATGTTGCTGTTGCTGCTGGGCAAACCATTGATGTTTCTGCTGTGACTGCTCGTGTTGCTGTTGCTATTGCCAGTTTGCTCATCGCTGGCTTCGTTGTTTGTATTAAGGTTGCTGCTGCTGGCTGTTTGATTCTCCAATTCGGTGGAAATGGGCGCCACCACCGAGGAGGTCGTGCTAAAGCTCACGGAAATTGGCGAGGTGGATGGTAACGTCGCCAGAGTCACATTCTCCGCCAAGGAAACCACTGTTGCCGAGCCATTTGCGAAGAAGAAAAGGACGAGGAGCAAGAGCCACGGCGGCGATGACAGCGACAACATCCTGAAGAGAATTCTAAAAGTAAAGATAAGGATTGGTTTATTTTCCAAGGGAAGTTTAATCAAAAGTAAGCCGTTGCTTGTATAATTAGGTTGTCTGAATAAGATTCAGTTTTAAAATTTCAATCTTAAACAATAATGGCTACTATCGAAATAATCGACTTAGCGTGACCAAGGTATCGGTGTCGCAAATTCAATTATACTTTGATGTCAGAATAGATGTTGTTATTAAGCAAAAATGGGGAGGGAAAATGAAGGATGGGTAACGAATGATGAGCACAAAGCGGAGACGCAGGACTCGAGGCGTTGCCTTGAACTGAATTTCGCAGGAAACACGTCATGCGACTTATCGATAATTGGCAAATGTGGCGATCGATATCGCCCAACGTCTATTTTGAACAACAAATAAACGAAAAAAGAGCACTTAGTCATCACATCACAATAAGTGCAACAGCAACAAATTGGCTTTTAGACAAAGGTCTTTCGTGTCCTGCGTATGCGCTTGTATTTGTGCGTGCGTGCTTTTGTGCATTTGTGTGTGTGTGTGTGTGTGTTTGTGGGGGATGGAAAGTGGGCGATGAGTCGGTGGGTGGTGAGTGGTTTGGGCGAAAGGGGGCGTGGTGTGCGGCAGCTGCGAACGTTCAATTGCCTTTGACAATAAAGAGTTCATTGCGACAACAACAACAGCACAACACACTCCAAAAAGCTTACATAATAATACAATAACAACAAAGGCCGAGCCGCCAAGGATAAAAGGCAAATGAAGTCCCGTTATCAGCCTATATGCAATCTATATACACATATACAAATGTATATAAAGTTCTATGTAATCCGTAATCCGACTTCTCGCCTTTGTTCGATTTTGACACACTTGAAAGTCTAGAAATTGTATCCTTTTTCGCCCGCTTTTCTGTCGCTTCGAGGGATTTATACCCTTAATTATCTTGTATTTCGGTTTCGGTGTAAGATTTCGCGATTTTTTGCGGGCGGGGCGAGGGACGTCTCGATATTCGCGTTTTTCGCCAGCGCTTCCTGCGATTTTTTGATTTTCAATGTTCTCAGACCGTTCCTTGCAGGGCTGCCAGGTTTTCTAAAGCTTGAATTGTCTAAAAAAGGACAAAAGCTTACAAGTAAATGTTTAAAATGGCCGATAAGAAATCGATTGGCGATTGGTCAGGCGATGCAACCCTGGGTGGCGGTCTACATCTAATTGGTTTTGCAACTTGGCTAAAGCGCAGCTTGTGCTATGCCCCGTCAGATGGCGCTGCTAGCGTGTTTTTTTTTTTGGGAAAGACAGGGTCGTTGTTCAACGAATCGTTTGAAATTTGGCGGAAAGTGTTCAGAAAATTTTAGACAAAAGTAATTATGCATAATTATACACAAGGGTGGGTAACTACGATTTTTGTAATTTACTAAAGTTTACTAAAATTAACAATAAGATTTTCCGATATATTTGAGCACATGCAATGAGTGAGGATGCTGCCCCCTTCGTGATTTCGCGATTTGGGGTAAATGTGACTCTCCGTCCATCAGCTCTTTAGTCATACAGTCAGTTGGATGGACTAGCTGGATATGTAATTCGATATACTTTGTGCCGGCCGCAAAAGCCGACAATCAAAATGCCGCCGACCGCCAACTGTCGACGTCAAATGGACGCCGCTGCCCCGCATCCTGATTCTTGGTTCCTGATTTCAGATTGCCGATCCCAATCCCGATCCAGATTCAAATGCAGATTCTGATTCAGTGGATGATGATTGCCTATCGTTTTCGCCCGAGCAATTAAAAGAACAAGCATCCGTATCGGTTACCTCTGTTGAGCCGAATGAAATCTATATGGGGAATCCGCTCCAGAGCGATTCGAACAATGAAAGGAAGTCTGCGAGCGAGCCCTGTGAGTCCTGCGATTCGCGTCCCTCGTCCCATTGTGCAGTTATGACAGGCGTCCCCCTTTGCCGGCATTTTGAGCCTCTCAAGAGTCCTGCCGAATCACACACACGCCCAAAAGGAAATGTTCGAACTTTGAAGTGAGCTAATTTCGTGCAACTCCGGATGAGTCACTTTCAAAGGAGCCAAAGGATATTACAGCTCAGCTACAGGAAGTGCTCAATATTAAATGAGTTATAAGGCAACACAAAAAGAAAGCAGAGTTGCCAAGCAATTTAAAAAAGTGTAATCTTTACATATACAAAAGAGCGATATATGTAAATATATGTGCGACAGCATTCATTTAAGTTAAATTCTGAACTTTAGGTTACTAGTTCACACATTTCACACTCATATTTTTCCCCAGGTGTACCGGCATTGTCGGTCACTTCAAAGCGTCGGTCCCTGAGCTTTTGTCAAACTTCTCGGACGATTTTCAAACCCCCAAACCAAAACCCAAATCCAAACTCAAAAAAAACAAGAACAGAAGCGGGATCCTCTAGGTCGGCGACTTTCTGAATGAGCGACAGCTGGCGCAACACCTTGATTTTGGACTCCATATTAGCCCACGCACAATTTGACAGATCTGAGATCGGAGATTGGAGATCTGAGGGTATTTATTTGAATGTAATCCCCGAACAACTCTTTCGTATCTCGGCATTCGTAAATCGATCTATCTAAAAGCGGCGATCGCAGCTACTTAACTTTTCGGCTTAGGTTCCTAGATCTCTACTTAGTAAATGAGGAGAGTCCCCTTTACTTTCCTTTGAGCCAGGACAATTGTCTGTTTCCGCCGACTCAAAAAAGAAGAGAGGATGCACCTTCGAGTCGGTTCGCTTTATCAAAGTCTGGAGTCTGAGATCTTGATCTCCAACGAAAAAAGAAATACATATATGTGTAGTGAAGATGATCGGAGATCCCTGCGCAATATTTGGCAACCCAATTACTTTGTTTGCTTAGCCGACAAAATGTTTATTCAAGTCCCGCGTTGAGATTTTTCTGTGCAACACAATAGAGCCATACAGCCTTGAGCTATTATCCCAACGGATCGCTAACGAAATTCACGTTTTGCGCAATCGAAACAATTGTTTTCCAGGGGGCGAGCTGGAAATTCTCAGTTCAGACAGACAGATGAGCGTCGATAAAAAAAACACATACACGAGATGGGTAACCGACAACAAAAATAAAGGAAACTAAAAATCCTCGGAGTGCAGCGAACTGCGTCCGGATTTTGTTAAATTCGCCCGATTCGCTTTGATTTGAATGGATTGCACCCTGCGCAGCCTTTTGTGTTTTGTATTCTGTATTCAGTAGTTTGTATTCCATGTACCACGAACATATCAGCAATTTGGGTTAATTCCCGTTCGAGGGAGCCAGGAAGTATAAATAAAAAAAAAAAACCGTGTCAAAAGTGAAGATAGCTCGGGGAAATTTAAATTAACATAACGTTTTCCATGAGGGATGCCATTTTGTGGTGGTTGTTTATTAGCGTATTACATTTTCACGGAAAATATGTAAGAACGTGAATAACATTTTTCACTTGAATTCATTCAATTATAAACATATATATATAAATAAATTTAACAACTATTTCAACTTTTATTAGCTCTTATTTTTGAATCTCAACTTTATAAGTTCTTAGTAAAACGAAACACATTAGCATTTATGAAGACCTATAATGTTTTATTTAAGATCTTCTGTCATCAGCATGGATTTTATCGAAATCCCTCGGATATTACTTACATACAAGAATTCGAGGGTGAAATGCATTCAAATCCATCTAATTATGATGGCAAATGCTCTTATTTAACTGACCCCAGAATTGTGGTATGTACTTTCAATTGTTCGCACTCCATGTGAATTTCCCTAGAGAATTGGGGAGCAGCGGTTGGCTGCTCCCCCGGGAAATTCGCGTCACCATGGTGAACTTTTTCAATTCGGGGACCCTTTTCAATATCCAACGTCTTCTTCTGCTTCTTCTTTTTCACCTGACTGGCGACGACGTGTATGGAAAATCTCATTAAACGAAATCCGATGACCCACCAATATAGACCGCCGCATCAACTTTATTTACGTGCCGTGCAGTTCAAAGCGAAACCCCCCTTACAAAAACAAAAAAAAAAACGAAAAGAAAACCCTGAAAAAGCCATGCCATTTTCTTTGCTCTTATATCTTGGGATCTGCTTTTCTGTTTTATTTTTTTTTTTCGTCCGATATTCCAGCGTTTTTATTCGAGTGGGTGGAGCAGGTTTTCCGGGGAAAGCCAGGAGGCCTTTTGGGTTGTCATAGCAACGCAGCTAACGCGTCACTTTACGTGTCGAATTCGGGTGTTGGCAGCCATATTTGCTCTTATAGCGCTTTACTTTGCCTCGCTTTTTCGAAACGGAAACCTCCCCTGTATATATACACACCTATGTATATATGTGTGTGTGTGCATGGGCTTATATAGCAACCCTCGGCACACATAGGGCTGTAAACGCTGTACGCTGTACGTTACGTATATATATATACACGCCCTGTGTCTGGGGTGGCTAAGGACCACCCCTTCTCAGTCCTTAGGCCACCCATTCGCATCCCAGTTTCAGATCCCTTTGCCATTCCGCTCCTGCAATCCGCGCCCCTGCTCCACTGGGCCCACTTTTTTGGCCATGGCCATGGAGGCCGCCAGGAAGTCGACACCTTGGGAAATCTAGTTTCCTAGGCTTGTTTTCACATCTAAATTATCGCTCACAAACATTCAATTCTCGTTTGAGAAAACAAAATATGCATTCTAAAGAAACATTTCAGTTTAATATTTATTTATATAAAGTTTGAAGTCTTCACATTTTCTGTCTGTGCATTTGGGCGCCGACGGTAAGTCGCTCTTTTTTCGTTGTCCTGTCATCTGGCGTCCTTCCACATCGTCCTGCTACGCCTGCTCCCGCCCCACCGCCGACGCTGGGATCCTTCAGGTGTTGTTGTGCTCACCTGTCTGCTGCTGTTCCCCTAGTGAAATATATTTTTTTTTTTGGAATTTGTTATATTCCTTTTTTTTGGGGGGGGGGGGGGGGCTAGTACATAGCATGGGCCTTATGTACGGCATCTTGTGGTGTTGGTGGCAATGGACGCCTGGCTGGCTAGATGTCCTTGCAGTCCAGCTTGTCCTCTCGGTTGGCAGTTGTCCTGTCCCAGCGACAGTAGTAGTAAATCGCCCACCACCAGCCCCCCCCACATATTTCGCCTTCTATCTATTTTTGTTTGCCTTTACCTTTGCCTGCTCCATTTTTTGTTTGCCAGCCGTCTTTTTTCTGTTTGTTTGCTGTTTCGGTTGAAGATAGCATTTTTTTTTAAATATACCTAACAGCGGGAAAAGTTTCGACTTAGCAGGACCGAAACTTTAAAGAATGTTCAGGTCCTAAAATCAGTATTTTATTCCTAGAATTGGATATGGGTTCCTAACTATTTTATTTGTATCCTAAAACAACGCTTATAAATGCTCTAGAATTTAACTTTAACAATACTTGTTGGTCAAAACCTTATTTTCCTAATCAACTTACTGTTCACTCATTTTGTTCGTATCTTGAGTTTAATTTTTGGCATTTTCAATCGCTTTTTGCTGTAAACTCGAATGAATTGCAATTTTCTCGTAATTCTCAACCTCTTTGCTGCCTCTTAGTCTCTTGGCTGAAAACCCTATTTGGTCATTAAACAGTTTCCGTTAAGGACACCATCAAGCGCCAATTTCCACAGCTTGTCAACCGCAAGGCCAAATGTGGCCAAATCCACCATCCACCACCTACCACCCATCCTATCGCTGGACTAATCAGCATTGCATTTGACTTTTCCGCTTCGTTGATATGGTTTTAATAAAGTGCAAAATGTCATTCGGGGCTGGGCAAAAAAAACGGTAGAAAAAACGAAAAAAAAGAAGAAGAATGTCGAGATGATAAGGTGCAGCAAGTAGAAATCTTTTGTTTTGGCTGCCACTCGAGCAAATGAGACCGCCGAGGTCGAGGATTGCCAAAGGGAATGCGGGGGGACACAAACACCCATTCCATCCGATTCCGCCCAACAAACATCAATGGCACTCACACATTTCTAGGGACTGAACCGCAATCTCAGTCCTCCTACAGCGTCCTCAATTTCTTGCTGCTCCTCTTTTTGAAAACCTTTTCGAAAATATTCTAAGTCGCAGTACAGAAAGACCTTACAAAAACATTTTTAAATTTTAAGACAAGTTCTAGAAAATGCAGTTTGAATTGTGGTATAAAATTTTTGAAGAAGAATAAAAGTAAAGAGACTCAGAAAGCGAAATCTTATCAAATGTAATATCTCGCTTAATTAAGTATATTTTGTGATTTCGAGTATGAAATATAATTATTTTTCGATAATTTTATAAAGGGTACATTTGCAACTGATACTGATATATACCATATAGCTTGTCTCTCCTTCGACGTTTCCCTTCTTTTCTGTGTGCAGGCAACCGCATTTCGTCATATTGGCACATGTCCTTTGAATGGATAACCCCTGGCACCGCCTCCTTCCTCATTTGCACCCACATGCACATGTGGCTGGTGGAGTAGGTGGTCCTCTTGTTGCTGTAATTATGTGGCTTGACTGCAAAGTGCGGAAAGAAGCAGCAAAAGCCGTAGAATCAGCAGCCAAAGCTAAAGAATATGTGCAAAAACAGATAACGAAAAAAAGTGACTATGTGGGCTGGCCACGCCCCCCCCCTATCGACCATACACCACCGCCCCCCATTCATATACGTACATCAACTTGACAGTTATTAAGCTAACGACGTTGAAAGGCTTTTTGTCACAGGAGCATCCACAAGCAGAAGGATGTCACCAACGTGGTCGAGTTAGTCGAGTTGGGTGACGATGGTGCACTCGAAAAAAGATTTTACCACCAACTTCTTGCTGTCGTCACAGAATGCGGAATGCGATCTCAAGTTGCACAGACAGTTGATAATCGGCTTGATTGAAATATGAAACTATAAACAAAAATGCAACAAGAAACATGGTTTTTGTAAATAAAAATGATATTAATCTACGCAAATGTGCCTACATAACATTGTTAGCACTTAACAATTTCTTTATTTATATTATATTCAATTATGACATATTGAATGACCCCACCCTCTTCTGTGTAAATACTGCCCTTTATGCTAACACAAAAGAAAAGTAAAAGAAGAAACGAAAAAAGATGAAAATAATAATAATAACCGCCATCGGCACTCGAGTCGTGCAAATCCAAACGGAAATATGCGCAAATTAAGCCGTTTGTTATTTACGGAAATTATAAAACGCGTCAAGTGCGCCAAAGCTAAAGCCAAGCCAAGTCAACTCCACCTGAATGCCTGGCATCAGGTGCGCTCGTACCCCTAAATAATGCCATAAAAACCCCCTACGAGACCCCACCCCCCACCCCACCGCGCTCCACAATTCGACTCATTACAAAATCTGAGGCAGCAACCCTTGGAAGCTGGCTAAAAAGGCAAATGGCGGTTGCAACAACAACAACAACAACAACAACAACAACTAATGATGACGACAACAAATAATAAATAAAACAGCCAACAACCCACGCCCCCCATTTGGCCCCCTTTTATTCGAACCCCGCCCACAAGAAATCGCAACTGGTGGCCCAGTCAATGCAAGAAAATGTCATGAATGCGATTTGTTGACAGTGGTGAAAGGGGGTGTGGGGGGTTCTTCTAAGTAGGGTACAAAAGGGGGTAAAATGCGGCTTACGGAATAGGGGGGAATGCATGGGGATGAGGGGCCTGCGAATGGGGAGCCCACTTGAATGTATGTGAATGACTATGACTGCTGGGTTCGAAAACGAGGCCTTTCGAGAGTGATTCCTGGCTAAGATGGCTGCCATTCCAAGGGGTTGTGCAGGGGTTGGGGATGGTGTTGTTGTTGGCATGCAAGCATGGGATGGGCAAAGCACTCAGCGCTCGTCACTACGCCGCCACTCGTACTTGAGCGGCAATGCAGCGCCATGCAATTTTTACAAGCTTCAATACCTAGACGAGGCCATCAGAGCGAGCATCCATCCCGACATTCAAACAACCAAACATCCCCCACAATTCCCCACAATCCAAACCCAACAACGGTGAACACAGTGCTCGCATCTGATAGTTTGTAGAATATTATAAAAATATTAAAACTACCTGTGGCATTTTTTTTTTTGGCAGCAAGAAAAAAACCCGCTTTTTTCTTAAAAGCATATTTCCGATGAGAATTAATGTGGAAATCTATGCATTTCTTCAGGCATTTCTATTAATGAAAGGCATATATCATTCGATGAAATTCCACATTTCCATACCACTGTGCACGGTTTCAAGACCCCCTTCTATGGAAACCCCTTGGCATGCCCCTTCTTGCAGTCCCTTCTTGACTTGTGTTTGACTTGCATTTAGCGCAGACGACGAACAGCAGAGTGCCCCCTTTGCCACCGACCATGATTCCGATTCGGATTCCAACGGGCCGGCATTTCATCATATTTGCAGATTGACTGGGTGATATCTACGCCCACTCAGTTCCATCAGCTCCAGCTCCAGTTCCTGGAGGTTCTGTATCTTTGGCAGTGCATGCAAATGCCATGTTGATTTGATTTTGCCAATAAAGTAAGCTGTCACAGTCAGCACTTTTGCCGGTCCGCAGTCCATAGTAAAGCTGAAGCCAACTGGCATTGGCTTTTGTTATCCTGGGCGCAGGGAGACCAGGATCAAGACCAGGTCTCATGGCCCGGGACTTGGCTTATTGTTGACTTTAGGCTCGTTCTCATCGGACTCGGACGATTCTCTTGCCGGTTTAGGCCAACTGCGGCTGATTATGGCGCAATTTTCTAAGTGCTGCGGCGCAAAAATCTCCAACGGCAAGGAATAAGTGGGTGGAGGTGGGTCAGGATAAGGACATCCTGCTCAATAGCCAAACAGCTACATTCTGTGGACAGGCACTGCGAAAAAATAATAAAATAAAATCTCACTCCGATTGCAGAACCTTCATTTAGAGTGGATGAATGCTTTTCATTTCTAGCTTACATAATTAACTGCTAAATTTGCTTAGTGTTGCTCAGAAAATTATTATTTCAATTATTTTGCCCAGTGTGCTGTTGTTTCTGCTGCTGTTCCTGCTATTTGAGCGTCACTAATTGGGCGCTGGCTAAAGTTGCAAATAGTTTGTCCCCGTCTCGATTGAGGTCCTTGCTCCTGCACCAGCCACCAGCCTTCCCTTCCCTTCCCATCCTCTCTTTTTGGCCCCACAGACGGACAATGGGCAGCTCATTAGGGGCAAACTGGAGACATTCGAGACGTTCGGCACTGGTTTTCCGTTTTCAGTCGGCAAACAAGCCCGGAGATTTGGATGCAGTTGGATAAGGGGAGCAAAATTTGGGGTGGAAGGATGCTGAAATCCTGCGATGACCGGACACAAATTGTAATACAACTCGAGCACCAATTATATCGCAGATATCGATACAATTCAGACATATTTGGTATCCATTTCTCACTGATTATTTCCCATGAACGGTTTTTCAGCTGCTATACCTCATTAACATCGACGAGTATAGAAATAGGCATATTCTAGTTAAATACCAGCTGGCAGGCTAAACATCAATTTGTGCTGGGCAAAATCGAATTGTGAACTTATATTTGTTGACTAACAAGAATAAACATATCTACATACAAAGATATAACTAAAAGTGTAAGCGTGTTGATTATGACATATGTATAGGGAATGCTTTGCCACCTTTTCGCTCCCATTTCGGGACACAGAAACAACTCAAACCCAAGGACATTGCATCCTGTTAGAAAGCCAGTTGCAGTTGCCAGCGAGTTCAGCCAGGAAGTGGCATCAAATATTAATGGCGGCTCTTTTAAAATTTGTCTTAAGCACCGGAAATACAAAATGCTACGCCGTAGTCCCGCCCTTTCCGCCGAAATGTTGGTCCGGTTCCTGTCCGGCGGAATTAAGCATTCAATATGCATGAGACGAGAGTGCGGACTGTACGGAACAGGTACAGTCACCACTCGACCTGTTAGCCGCTGCTGCCGTTGTGGCCCACCCTCTTTCTCCTTTTTGGAGAAATTACCCAACTGTCACTTGCATGCTTCTCTGTTCTCAGTTTAACTTCAGTTCCGCCATCCGCCATCCGCCATCCGCAATCCCAAATTCGAAATTTATTCAAACCCTGGCATTCCTGCCCACAAAATCCCACTTTCAAGCTCAAAGTATATCCCAATTTTCGAGCCCAAATCAGCTCTTTGTGTGAATGTAAATGAAACGTCTCATTTCCGTTATGGCCAACCCACCCATTGGGCCGGGGCCACCCAATCCATTCAATTCACCCAGTCCACGTCCTTGGAACCACCCTCTTTTTGCTGTTGTGCAAACAACCACCGCCAACCACACCAGCGGGAAAAAGGAAAACAAACAAAACTCATCAAGTTTTCCGACTTTGTGATACCCGGTACTTGACTTTTATTTATTATAACCAAATGCCATAATAAGAAAGGGGTTTTATTTCAAGTGGGCATATTTGAAATAATTATACGAACCTTTAGATTGCAATGCTTTCGAATATGAAAAACAATATATTTCTTGTGCTTAAATTGGGATGACTACAAATAGGTTATCTTAAAATGCCACGTATGTATTTACAAAATATTTGTAATATATTTATCCCAAAATAATTGGGATATTTTTCGAATATTTGGAAATTTGTTTGATTTTCCTGTTGATAATATGATAAAATCGTAGTTAATAAGTAATAAGGGTGTACTAATTTTACTGATTGGTATAAAACGAAATTTATATGCCCTCGATTTGGGCTATTGAGGGGTGCCAAAGGCAGTCCTTGGCCCTGTCCACATCCGCATTCGCATCCTCATCCGTGTCCGTGTTTGCGTCCGTGTCAACCATTCGTCAGGCGCTTTGGAGTCCTTCAGTGGTTGTTGTCCCAACATCTTATTGTTCATCCCATACATAGTATCTGCGAGTATATGTACGTATGTATGTATGTATGTATGTATATACGTGCCTACGAAACACATTCAGTTCAGCTCGTCGACGGCGGAGTTGTTCATCATCATCAACATTTTCATCACCGCCTCCGGATGTGAGTTATTAAATTGAAGAATTTGCACCCCGCATTCCCATTGTACGAGACGAGGGTGTCTCTGGCCCCCGTTAACCCCCTGGAACTCCCTGGAACCACCACAATCCTCGTTTCCCGGACCACTTTGTGTGGGCTGAGTGGTGCTTGCGTCAATCTGCGTGAATTTTTGCTCTCTAATTAGAACGCCTCTCCAACAAATATACACATAAATACGCCAGGGGACACACACTTTGCTACAGACGCGCAGACATAGAGATATGCACATATATATATATATATATATATATACGTATGTATGTATGTATATGTATGTATGTACTGGCTTATATAGAGTGGGTATCGGGGTGAGTGTCATGGCAATATGGTGGCAAGAGGGTTCGTTCAGATGTCCATGGAAATGGTAATCAACTTGGCTCTTTTTCAGGACAGCAAATTCTTAGGATTGGGATGGGATGAAATGGCATTTAACTAATGATTAGACTAGCGGGCTAAATAGTAGAGATCTCTATAAGATCGTCTTGGGCAAATCTGTGGACGAATCTCGAAAATGTCTGCCAATTTAAGCTCGAAAATAAAATGTAATATTACGCTTACTAAAATGTTGCAGAGCTGCGCCAAAATATAAGCATGTGTTTTTAACATTTGAGAAGAGTGAATTCTGCATAGCATAAATAGCTTTTAGATGGTTGGACCCAATGGGTAATTATGTATATCGCTTGGCTCCCCATTTTTTGCCTCATTTGGCAACCATTTTGCTTTGTTGTTGTTTTTTATTTTTATTTTTTGTATGCTTGCCTCCTTCTGGAGCTCCACTCAGTTTCAAAATGGCGGCATTACAACAAAACAATCTTTTCAGCAAACACCAAACAAAGGGACCCCAATCTCCGTCACCCCCACATTTCGTCACCCTCTTTTTTCCACCCACGAAGCTTTGACAAAATGCCTCTTCCCCCCCCCAAAAAAAGGAGAAAGAAAAGAAAAAATATTAAAAAAAAAAGAAAAGAAAGAAATGGGGAAAAAAGCGCTTTGCTGGTAATTTTTCGTAACTCCCATTTCTACGATTCTTTTATCTTGGCCCCACAGAAAGAGATAGACAGATAGAGAGAGAGAGAGAGAGAGGGAGAGAGCAACTAGCAGTTAATTAAAATCGCTCCTTTGGAGCAGCCGAAGAAGAAGAAATGGCAAAATATCCTTGAGAAATGACAAAAACCTTTTTGCAGCTGCATGCCACTTCTTTGTATCTAGTATCCATATGTTTTTGATAGCTGCAAATTGGGGGCGTTGGGGTTTGCAACATCGGTAGGCGGGGAATAGCAGACGTGCTCAAGCAGCAAAAGATGCAAATGCGTTTTAACTACGACTGAAAATAACGAACCAGGATTAGCTCCACTCTTTTACGCTCGGTTACCCTCGCTTTAGTTTAGCATAAACCTTGTTTAGTAATGAGTTAGTATACTGTTAATATTTTAGCAAAGTTACAAATCCAAAACTACTTCCCGTCGTCTATTGCTTGTTTTTTTTTCTCATCCGTATTCCCGAATTCAGCTGGAGAGTAGTTTTATAGCCACTTACTTAGTTGCTATGAGTTGCCCTCAAGTGCACAAAGAGCCATATTATCCACTTTTTTTCACACCTCTGCGAATGCCCTCGACTGACTGGCAATCGCATCGCATCGCATCCCATAATCAATCGCGCAACTCCATCTCGAATCCAGGACCATCCAGATCCTAATCTGCACTTGAGGCCCTAAACATGGCGCGCTGAAATGTTGGCTCATTAGGGCCAAAAACAATGCCAAAAGCAGCGGGCGCACACACACACACATGAAGGCGGGAAAAAATGGTTGGGAAGCGTTTGCCCCCTACGCAGGTCGGAAAATGCGAAAAATCGGGGCGAATCGTGTGAATGGGCCATTGACTGAGTCGGGACTAATTAACAGCATAAATTATGCTCAAGTGCATTACGGCAACACCCGGCAAACGGCAACGGTTTACGGCATCCGTCCGGCACACATTCTCCGCCGGATGCAGTTTCCCGGCAAGTCGAAATCGGAGTCAGAGTTTGGGGCATACAAATCGACACTTGAATGCGAACAAAGGGTCGAACAAAGGCGAAACGTTCATCGGGAAGCCAAAGTGACTGTGCACTTGGGGAAAAGTTCGTCCCCTTATGGACGAATTCTATGAAAAGGTCAGTTTTGGGTTAACTCTGATAAATGATACCGAAAACACTACAAAACTAAGTAGAAAAGAAGCTAAGAGTATTTTGACAAACATTGCATATCAGTATGTGTTTGTTTGTTGTACACCCCTCTTGCATTCATTTCTTCCATTTTGGTTTTTAATTAATTTTGGTTTTTTTCTTTCTGCTTTTTTCGCTCAGTGCACATGCGGGTGGTGCCCGTGTGGATGCTGGTGGTGCATATTCATTTCATTAAAAGTCAAAATGTCCGGGGGTCGGCGGTTATGTGGTGCGGGTGGCTACACGTGTCGCGCTTTCATCTCATCTCAACTCAACTGAACCCAACGCAACCCAACCCAACCCAATCCAACCCAACTCATCTCATCGCATCGCATCTCATCTCATTTCGTTTTCATTTTCATTTCATTTTGGCTTTCGTTTTGCCGCTTCTTTTTCGTATACGTAGTACGTATATTTGTTGTTGTTTAGGCGCCTGCCACGGTTGCCACAGCACCGCCCCTCGAAGTGATTGGTATAATGGCGGCCGCCCTGGCACTTCACTTCACTTGGCTTCTCCCAGCTGCCGGTTTTTTTTTTGTGTGAATACGCGATACGGAATACTGAGTACTGTGAATACTGTGAATACCCGCAGTAGTATAGTATATGATTCCACCCCGAAAGCGTTGAAAGTCGAAAGCCGAAAGCTTCCCCCGGGCATTCTATAAGATAGGCAAGAAGGGTATGATATCGTATCGTATGTTATGCTATGGTATGGTATGGTATGGTATGGTATGGTATGGTATTGTATGGCATGGTATAGAGCCATCCGCATATCAGCAACCCCATGTAACATGGTGACGATGGTGGTGCAGATTCGGACGCGACGACACAGCGAACGTGTTATTTACCAAACACTCGACGGCGGCACGGCACATAACACATAGTCCTTCGGCTGGAGGATTCTCGTGGGTGGGTCGCAGGGGGAGTACAGTGGGGGGGGGGTGTTGTTTGTTGTCTCCCTGCATATATCTCCAAAAGATATACACACACACTGGGCAGTAGACAGATGGCGGAAAGGACAAGAAAACGTCGTCCTGCTCCTCCTGCCATTAAAATTACACATTTTACTTGCACGGTGGATATGAAATCATATCATATCATATGAAATTAGAATATGCATTAATATAAACAATTCAAGAGCAGTGGGTTTTCATTTATATTTACGTAATAATCTTTCATTTACTAACACTGCTGTTGTACATTTATCTAGATTGTTTTATCATTTCAATTCCACGGTAAAACAGAATATATATTTTTTGGTGTGATTAGCCGACGGGCAACAACTTTGCAGAAAGCCCAAGTGGATAAGGATTCGAAAGATTCGATACCTGGTACATTGATGAATATCTTTTAAAGTTAAATATATAACATAAATGAAATAGTTAGAACATATTTCGAAATTATAGCTGCAATGTGAAATTGTGAAATATAACATGTTTATATGAAATTATATACGATTTTCTAAAATGACTTTATATCGATTTGTGGGTAGTTCGATAAGTAAGCTTATATTTATTATTCTTGTAATTTCTATAATTCCATATCTTATATTTTATATGTATGTACAGTCGTTTTCCTTCATATATGGCAAAAAAAAAAACCAATCTGCTCGAGGAAAAGAAATGAAATGCGAATAAAAGACGAGCAAGGCGAAAAGATAATGGGTGCGAGATTGGGAGCATCAGCAAAAAGTATAGTACATCCACTGGTTGTCGTTGTTGTTGTTTGCCTTCTTTTCTTCTTGTTGTGTTTGTCAAAAGAAAGGGACAGCAGACGGACAGAGATGGAGGATAAAAACGATGATGGGCAGCCAGAGTAAAGCACTCAATATCACATGGGTGTACATTCATTTCGCTTTTTATTTGCCCACACCCACTGCCGCCCACTGCCACTGAAAGTGGTGTTGTTGTGCAGGGGGGGCGGTAGGTGGTAGGCGGTAGGCGGTGGGCGTGGCCGGGGCAAGAATTTGGCGAGTGCGCGTCAACTGTGTCGCCAACACCAGAGGAGCAGACACAGCACTGGACGAAATTTGTAGTACAAAAGTGATCATAATAATGTATTTATGATAATGTAATGATTAAACTGATGTATGTATGTCATCGCAGAGATTTATGTAAACAATTGAAAATGTTGAAAAAGAATGAAAGTCTACCAAATGAGAATGCTACCTGCTAAATGTGGCAATAGTTTGTTTGAGTGCAATTCAGCCTGTGCTCTTGGTCCTTCAGCCTTGCTCGTGCCAGTGTCTGGAATGCATGCACAAAGGATTTGTCATGAAATGTCGCCTCACCATGACAATCCGTCCAGCAGTAGCTTCCACGTCCAACATTCAGCAGCCAGCAACCAGCAACCAGCATCCTGCATCCTGCATCGCACATCCCATATTCCAGTTTCAGGTCCTGCTCTTGATGCTGCTCCATCATCCATCGTTCGTCCATGTGAATGTCCTTGTTCTGCTGCTCTTGAAAAACATAACACAACACGACAAGGGGGTATGAGTTTGGGAAACTGTGAAGCTGAGAGCCGGGAGTCGGGAGCGTCCTTTTGTGTAAATAGATTACAAACGACAAAATATTTTACGTGACTCCATTCCTGTTCCTTGGCAGGACTTGCTTGCATCACAACACAGGCAGAGCTACCAAATGGGGATTGTCTCTTTATTTCTGGAATGAGATCCTTCAAATCGGAGCTTTAAGTCGATCAGATGTTTTAGGAACAACCAAACAGGCTGTGAAAACAATGTATCTTTCGATTTGACCGTATTCACTCGTACTCTGCAACATACAATGGGTTCTAAGCTTTATGAAATTATTATCTTCGCACAAATAAATAAAATATATAAAAATCTATACTATAACCGATCGAATTCTCTCTTTTGTGACGGTTTCAGCACCCTACCACTATTTTTTTTTCCTTAAACCTTTAGACCAATATTCAATCTAGAGGGCGATAAGCTTTTGCGTGGTTTTCAAGAGTGTTTACTTCCTTGAGGCCTATCGAGGACTTCCGCTGACGGTTGTTGTGTCGAGTGCTCCCCCCTTCACCCCCCTGCTCGCGAGTTAAGAATCCTGAATCTGGAATGTCGACCCCGGAGTCCTGGGTGCTGGCAGGTTTTGTCCCAGGAAGCTGGCTTCCTTTCGGGGTGGTTGGCTCACTTATCCCCGGCTTAGCCATATAGCCATATAGCCATACATATATATATATATATAGACCTTCAATCCCCCGACCTCTCACAAACAACCGACCTTATATCGATTTCAAGGGCCGTCGACGGCGACGTCATCATTATCCTCGAATGTTTTCATTATTTTTCCACTTGGCTCAACTCCTTGTCTGTTTGAATGCCGTCAATGGTGGTTGGGCGCTGCGGAGTGGCGCGGAGTGATGCCGAGTGGTGCAGAGTGGTCCAGAGTGGTTAACTGGCGGTGGTGTGGGTGGTGTTTAGCATGCTCGAAACGTCGGTGGTGGTGGCCATTTTGATCTGGCTCTCGGGAATTGTCGCAAGTTGTTTGATTTGATGAAATGCCCCATAATCCCTCTATACTCTCGACTATATATCAATGGCACATAAGCTGGCAATTTGCACCCCCGGACGACATGTGCCAGCATTTGATTAAAAGCGCTGCGAAATTAATTTCAACATCTTTTGGGCTCATGCTAATGCGGATATGGGACTTTAGTCATGCGGATCGAAATTTTGTCGCCGGCACTCGAGAATACGAATCTGAATCTGAATCCGAGCACTTGAACGCTAAATGGCGACTTTTGTGCACGAAGAGGGTTTAGTTTGGTTGGCCTTTCCATGGGATTCGATGCTTGGATGTGATGGGGGGTGTATTAATTAGGGCGACAGTTGAACCACCACCACCACCACCACCATCCTTCCAAATCTCCCAGTCTCCGTCGTTTTTCAAACAGATGTCGGCCATTTTGGCATTTGTTGGGCTTCACACAGCGAAATTAGAATGCCCCCACTCTTCAAATTGCGCTGGCATGGGCTGAATTTCATTTGCCAGAGTGGCATTTATTGCCTTTTATTTCGCAAAAATAAAAAAAAAAAACTCCAGCCGTACATAATTAAAAAATACTACAGAATACAAAAAACCAACCGAGATGAAGAAGGGACAAAAAAACGAATCGAGGGCGACACTTTGAAGCCGGGAACCTCGGAACACGGAATCAAAATCGAAATCAGAAGCAGAAGCAGAACCCTTGGGTTCGCCACTTGGGGCCATATCGAACCACTTTGGGCACTTGTGCAATTTTGTGTATTTTAATTAATGACCGACCAACCGCTGGAGTGGGTGGTTTTGTTGGATGGTTGGATGGTGGCTCAATGCCTCAATGGCTCAGTGACTCACTTGACTCGGCGGCTAACCGATTTTGGAGTGACCCGACCCATTCAGGAATATTGTCGCACATCCAGTTTAGGTGCCCCAGGAATGCACTGAGCAAATTTTCTTTAAATATTATTCCATTAATGATTCTCATTTCTCTGTTTAGGATATTTATGAAATGGTTATAATGTATTTATAGTATTGAAGTATTATCAAGCAAATAGAATGAAATACTAATTTTAATATTTCATATCAACAAATGCGACGTATTTGCTTCAAGTGTAGAAGAGCTGGAATGAAAGTTCTCATTAGATGGCTGGGCGGTGCTCATAATTCGAAATCGAGTGGCTCTCGAGGCTGAGCCACCACTACATTTATTTACAACATGGCAATGGCAGCCAGGCACTTGTCGCAGCTGCTCCACCCAGTTGCCCCATTTTCCCGTTTCCCCACTTTAACGGAACCACCAACTTGCACCACCACCACCCCTACCTCTACGTTCTACGCTTCGGGCTTCATTTATGCCAATTTTTCAAACTAATTGGTGCTGTTGACATCTTTCTTTTTTGTGCAGAAGTTTCCACTCTCCACTCGGCTTTTTCATTCGCCCGGTGGATTGGCGGTTCTTTTCCAGTGGCGCTGCATGGGGCTGGCCGGGTTAGTGGGTGGCGCTGCTGCTCAGCGCCGCTGTCCCCACTAAAAGCACTCAGCAATGAAATTAGTGCACATTGCTGCACTTCGGCAGCCATTTCATCTCAACTTTTTTTTTCCCCCATTCGTCCTGCATTTGGGGACAGCAATTGGCGATGGTGGTGCCGCAAAATTCGAGGTGGTGCTTCGCTCGTTGGGCGCATTGGGGTGGTGCAGCAGGTGCAGTGGGTAAACAAATTTATTCAAGTGATTGCAAGCCGCTTTAACCGCTGTTTGGACACGGCCCAGAGTGGGGAAACTTATGCCAGCATTAAACCAAATTATGCAGTGAAAGGCATAACTATAAGGTATAGGAAATTCTATAGGAAATGTTACGAATTAAATGCGCCAAACCATTTAATTAATTTTGCGATTATCACACAAAGCAATGCTATCTTTAATTTCCTTTTTAAAAAATGTGTAATTTTTCAAGCGAATTGCTGAATTTATTTATCGCTGTTTCTAAATTGAAAATTGAAATTTGGATAACGGCTGAGGAAAATCGTATTTGGGGAGGGATGGAAAATGGGAGTGCACCGCCAATCTGCGGGTGGCTAAAAATTCTGGACAATGCCCATATGTAAACAATATTCAAAATTTGAACACCAACAATGCACGAGTGTGTATATATGTATGTGTGTGTGTGTGTGCGTTTGTTTAAGAGTTGAAGGTGCAAAGGTTGCACGGTTCGTTGCGCAATCAATTTTTGATGGACGTGCGAAATTTATGGTGAAAAATATTTGACTATGCACAATGAACTCGAACTCTTTCGAACCCATTGCCCAAACAGGATATTCCGCTTCCGCAATTTCCACAAGTGTTGGAAACTGGGCGGAAAGCATGATGGAGTTACAAGGACGAAGGAATCGAGCAACTGATGGAGGGGGGGGGGGGGGCGAATAATGGACAGCATAGCATGTAGGCAAAACTCAATCGGGCCTAGCGACCGATGCGGCTAGCCAGGATTTATTGCAACTTCAATTCCCCGCAAAGCACGCGAAAAAAACTGCTAATCACGAAGAATTTAAAGAATATCCTGAATAAAAAAAACCAAACTCATGTTTAGATAGTTACTTCAGCATTTCATATTGCCTGGAATCAAGAAATCAGAAACAAACAAGGCATTGATTACGTGATTTTCTCACAGTGCATAGCTACACAAAATACTGCCATATTCGCCTGCACACCCACACACCCACACACCCACACACACACACATGAATCCATTAATTTGTTATGTTTTTGTTTAATTTTTACGTTTGTTGCGTATTTATGACGCTGGGGGCGCTGCTGTGCGGTGCAACTTTTCTCGGCCAGCATTTGCATCCTGTGTAACCGTCGGCATTTCCACTTCTAGGGTCCTTTTAACCTCTGACCCTATGTATTTTTTGGGAGCTGCGAACAGAAAGTAGACAAATTACATGAAAATACTATGTACATTCGATTTATGATATAAAAAGATATATTTTAATACTTACCGATAGAATGCAGTTTCAACATTCTTAACTTATATAATAGACTATAGATTGAGCTGTTTTGTAAACATTGCCAAGGGTATCAGCTGCTTTGATCAGTTTGCTTGGCCAGCCGTTTGGATTTTTCGAAATGTTGCACTTGTTGTGGACGCTCTATGGAGCGTTCAAAACGCTTCCAGGCAATTTGCCGATGAACAATCAGCGCGAAATACAACATAAAATATTTAGGAGGCCGTACCCCTTGGTGGACCCACTCCTCGTCCCTGCAACCGCCAGTACCACTTCGCCGCACCCCCCTCCCCAACAAATTGGCTATCCCTTGGTCAACGAGGCGCTGGTGTTGCTGCCGCTTCGTTACCTCGTGCGGCGCGTTTGATTTGATTTATTTTGAATTTGCATATTTCGCGCAAAATGGATGTGCCACACCCCACATCCCGCCACCCATTGCAAGCCACGCCCACCGCCCAACGCCCCACGCTCCACGCCTCTTGCATTTTTAAACACGTTGTATACTTTCGAACGCCTCTGCATACGTGATAGAACGAGATTTGAATTTGGTATTCGATTTTTGATTAGATTCATGCTTGACTGCGTCGGGAATGCACATATTTGCACCAACGATCTGATCAATTTCTCCATTTTCGCAACATTATAAATATCGGAAATGCAATCACAATGTCTGTTTTAATTTTCAAAAAAAAAAAAAAAATCAATAGTTTAGGATTATGCAGCTTGTCTCAGCATTTTTGTTAATTTGATTTCCCATCAAAAGTTTAAAAAACCCCAAAGCACATTTATTATGATGAAAATGTTAAAAATGCTACCTTGAATTTCACACATTTATATCCTCACTCACTTTCCCTCTCGAAAATCCCTAATTGCTCGTTTTTGTATCGATGGCTTTACGAAATTTATCACTTCAAACTATTACAAGGGACTTTCGGGTGCATGTGTCAGCAGACTAAACTCAATTTGCGACAGTTTAACTGAAACTTTCCAAATGCAAAACAGCAACTAAAGCCCGGAACCGAAAAGTAAAACAAGTTATAAAATATTTTCACTCCGTTTGGCCATTTCTCTGGGGGTGGGGGTTTCAACTTTTGGCCAGCAGCTGGCCATGCAAATTGCATACGTCCCCGGATTTGGTTATTAGAATTGCATTCGATTGGATTTGAAATTGAAATATTTAACACATTTGCCGGGGCAGCAAATGGGGCAAGCCCCAGAGAAATATTGGCCCAAATCACGGCTTTTTTTCCCCAGGGTGGCATTCATTTGTTCACATCCAAAATATTGTCTGTAGATTGTATGTTTTACGGCTAGCGATCGTCTACCTGATTGGGATTGGGATAATGATTATGAGGATAGCATTTAGATAAGATATACGGCTGCTGTCGATGATTACAGCTGAGTGGGCTGGCGAATTGCGCAATCAGGCGCGAAGAACAAAAACAGAAACGATTCCAAAACCAAAACTAAACGAAATAAAATAATAGCAGCCGAAATGAAACGAAACCAAATGAAAGGAAAGTATCGGGAATGAGGAGGAGTAGGGCAAAGGAAGCCAAAATCAGGACAGCAGCAGCCCTTAGATCATATCGATGCCAGTCCCTCGGGGCAGGATAAACGGACAGGGACCAAGGATGAGCCCAAGACAACAACAGCAACTAGTGCACAGAGAGAAAATATATGAGGATAGTCTGTGACCACTTTAAATAGTTATTTATTGAGGAACAGATGTAGGCACTAACTAATTTCCTTACGATCTTTTTTTAAACTAGGGGTATCTTGAACTTGCAGTTCCAATCGATTTTTTCCGATGTGCATGACTAGGACAAGAAACACTGATAAAAGTATTTCAATTAGTGCTCGCATATATGTAAGTATCTATCTATTTTCCTCGGAATTGTGTTCTTCACGATGTTGTTGTTGGAGTGGCAAATCAATATACATAAATGATGGCATCTTAAATAATTTGCAAGTTGCCGACTGCCGCAAATGTACACAACAACAAGCTATATTCACGGTTTATTGTATATCTATGTATAATATATATGTATAAATGTGTGCAATGCTTTATAAGATAGATGTTGAATGTGTCTCTCGCTTGAATGCCTTATTTTCACCCTCGGGGCGACAACGCCAACGCCAAAGCCAGGATAACAGGAGCAACAACAATGCCAGGACAAGCTTCTCGAAAAAACAACAACGATAAAATCAACAACAATATTAACAACAAAAACCAAGGCACTACAATGGCGTCTGAGAATGACGACGGTTGACACGAAAGACCGCCTTGCTCAAGCTCAAATTGGCAATAACCAAAGAGTCCTGCGAAAATGAAAATAAAGAGTACCCAAGAAAAGAAGTACTGGAAAACAAAACCAATTATTGGCGCGCAGGATGGACCTTGTTTCTCAAAAAATTAATTGTATCTATATGTTTTAAGCATCCCAATCATCATGGAAAAAACTTGCTATAAGCTCAATTAGGCTTATCATTGGTATCTAAATATACATCTAAATATATACACATTGATGAAAAAAATATATTTAGATGAACATAATGTTATACATTTTTAGCAGATGTTAAGTTACATAATATAGAACGGGATTTTGGGTTGTTTGATATTTAAGTAGCTTTATTTGCATACATAACACATTAGGTTCCAGATTAAGTGACATATGTTTATGTATATTCTTTATTTCAAAACAAGCGATCAAGGCACTCTAAATAGATTAAAAAACCAGCAAACGCCAATACGCAACGCAATCAATCAGTATCATCATCATCTGAAGCATTTTATTGTTTTGTGTTTTTCGGATTTGATATGCGAGGCGACTGTGTAAGGGGCGGGTTGAAAAGAAGGACCCTCCTTTTGCTTTTGGCTAGGACACGCGCTGCCATTTTATTAAAAAAAAAAGGACGAAAGGAAAACGCCATGTAAAACGACGGCGAGAGCAAATTCACCATTTTGTCACACACGCAGGACAACAAACACGCATACATACATACAGACTTCTAAAAACATCCAGTCGACGACGCTGGCAAACAAAACAGAAAAGCAACAACAATAATAGTAGTAAAAACAAGGACTCACAAGGACCCCCACCTACTCGTTGTATTTTTTTTTCTGCTCCCAGAAATCCTCCCCTTTTGGTGGTGACAAATCTAAAAGGACGACGGCAAACGAAGGAAACTCACCACAGCAGCGACGCCGGCAGAAAAGCACCCTTAATGCTCCGTTTTGCACTCACTCTCTCTCGCTCTCCCTTGCTCTCTGGCTCTCTTTCGTGCTCTCTTTCGATCTGCATTGGTGTGCGTTCGAGTGTATCTTCGCTGTCCTTTGAGAAGTACTTGGCCAATGGTGACACATGACCACCAGGAGCGACTAAAACACTCTAGCCACCGCACTACCACCCTCACACCATTACACCAACACCCCTATTGTAATCTCACAAAAACACGCATATGCGCCTTTTCATTTTCCCGCTTTTTCCTAGGGGTTATAATTTCTATTAGTTTTCTTTCCTTAACTATTCAAAAGTGGGGCAACAAGTGGTTGGAGGATCGTTTGGGGCTGCATTATGGGGTCAATTATGAACCACCGATGCTAATTTTATTAAAATATTTCAAATTACATGAACTCATCATTTTCAGAGCACGTAATTAAATGCTGAGCATTGTTGGAAGTGGTTGGTCTAATTTCTTCACTCATACTTAATTAACGTAGAACAAAAAGGCAGGCGCATTATAAACAACCGAATAGCTAACAGTTTAGCATGAATAAATCGTACAATTCTTACCAAAACTTAAATTTGTGATAGAAACATTTAAGTTTTTCATAAAATAGGGAGTGAATAATGATTTATAAAGTTATAAAGTGAAAATGAAAGTGCAATTTAATGTTTTCACCGCTTTACAAATGTAAAGTGAATAAAAAATAAATTACCAAAATAAATGGGTTATTATTTATTTTCCGCTTTAATTTGTTGTTTGAAAATAAGGAGTTAGGAATATACAACTTAATATTAACGATCTTGAGTAGCATACAATTCGCAAGTTTTTCTGAATGACAGCTGCGAATAACAACCCTGTCCTTAATCGGAGTGCAAAGCATCAACCCCCAAAGTAAAGTCGCTGAAGACGAAGCCTGTTTTCTTGCTTTTTTTTGCCACCACAGCGAAAGAAACCGGAGGTGTTGTCACCGTCCCATAGATGGCGCCCGTTCGTTGCCGGCGTTAGCGGACAGATGGCGGTAGTGTGCGCGAACACGGAAGGTTTTGAATGCCACGGCTATTCCATATATCCAATGAAGATACCTTAAGATACATTGCTTTTACAAATGTTACGAGAAAATCATTCGTAACTATTGAGCAATTTTCGAGTAATACAAAAAAGCAGGAAATATAGTTATTTCAGTCTTGTGAGTCCTGAAAAAGGTTAAAATACTTGATCAGCTTTGACATGAGGCTGTTGAACGTGGGCACAGAATACACAGGAATAAAGAAGGTGGGTCCAGCAGTGCATAAATTTCCGCCCCATCACCATATGTGAGTGTGGGTCGGCTGGTTTGGAGAACAACAAACAGCTGGCGGTCATATTTTCCAGTCAACAAGGCAGCAACAAACATAACCAGGCCGTCGGATCCCCACTGCATCCACCCGAGATTCCCCCCCTCCGGCATTTCCCATTTTCCTCATGGTTTTTTGGGGCAGCTGCTGTTGGCTTTTAAGCAGAAACTCACACATGTATGGATGTTATGGAGTGGGCTTTCCCGAATCCCGACACGGACTCTTTATTAGAGTGACCCCAAAATGGAGCTCCCAAGTTGGTGGTCCCTGAAATTCCCGTCATTCCCGTTATTACGAGAGTTTCCACATGATGCCCCCTTTTCAAGCCAAAGCCACTAAGGTTTTTATGCCCTTGGTAGTAAACCAGACACTGAATTTTCGGCCGCCTATTGCATTCCGCTTGGCTGGGAAAAGTCTTCACGGTATGTCAAGTATTAATTTTGCAGTTTGTTTTTTTTTTATCACAGTTGAGATTAAATTTAATCGGAAATATTGCCACGGCCTCGGGCTATGCGGCGGCAATATTTGAAATGAGAAAAATGGGAATACAGTTGAGCATTAAAGTAATCATTGAAATACTAGAACAATTTGAAAGCCATTGAGTATTTAAATTCATTAAATGCACATTTCGAACTCTTTAAAGTATATTATACATTTATTTAATTCATATGAAATTCTAGTTTGTTCTAAAATTTACCTAAATTGCAGGTAACTAAATATATTTATAAATTAGAAAACTGATTCCATTTCTGTTTTTTGTTTTGGCTCAGTTATAGCTGGCTTATCATTGCCAATTTTCTGTTTGGTCATTTTCATTGTGACCATTTTCGCACACGTATTTTTCCGGCCTTCGCTTGGGGTCGAACCAAAATGGCCGCCTCTGCTGCCCATCCATTTTCATTCAGCCCCATTCCCATTCCCATTTCCATTTCCAATCCCATTCCCATTCTCATTTCCATTTCCATTTCACTACCCATCCTGGACACACTCAATTTTCACAGACGAGTGTGAGTGTGTGTCCAGTCCATAGCCAAAAGTTATGGATTCAACTTTTGGCCAATTTAATTTTCTCGCCTGAAACGGCTACAGAGCAACGTCAGCAGCAGCAGCCATCCCACTTGACCATTGAAGCGCCACCCACTGGAATAACCATATCCCGACCACCGCCTCATCTGCCTCATGCGACCCATCCTCCCACATACATGTGCGTAGTGCGTGTGCATTGTGAGGACGTGGTCGACTGTGCTGTTGGCCATGGCTGATGAGGCTGGCGATGCTGGCCAAAACCCCACTGATTCCACCCAAACCAACTAGCCCAAACGGGGCTGAATCAAACGATAGACCGAAGAAGAATACACGCGAAGAAATGAAATGATCCTTCATTAAATTGTTTATTTATTTAATGTAAAATGAGAATTATAATGCATTTCAACTTAAACTGAAATGTGCTGCTCATTTAAAATATATTGCTGCGGTGATTTTTTTTTTTGTAAAACTTTGTTCACATTTTATAGCTCATCGGGCTTTTCTGGCAGTGTAGTTAACTGAACCGAGACTCGTGCTGAGGCCCGCATTTACAGATGATTTAGCTCATGTTTAAGGCCAGGACTCTTTGCTCTCAACCCGAGGCGGTGTGTCTGTGTGCGTGTATGTGCCTATGCGAGTGTGTGTGTGTGTGTGTGGACACATTGTGCCCCATTAGTTTCTGCCACAACAACAACAACAGCAGCAACAGCAACAGCAGCGGGGAAAACAACAAGAGCAGCACCAGCAGGAGCCAAAGGAGCCAAAAGGAGCAACCAAATTTGCATCGAAGCTCCTTTCTGTGTACAGAATTTTGGGAATTTTGTTGCTCTGCGGATGTCCCAGGTCCAGTTGTTTTTGTTGTTGTTGCTGCTCCTGCTGTTGTTGTAATAAGCAATGTTTTATGCACGCACACTCTGTACAGAAATGAATGAATGGTTGGTTGGTTGGATGGATGGATGATATTCCACCCCCGAAAAGTGTTCCTTAGGCACGAGTGAGTGACCAGTTTTCCAGTCCATTTAATTTTCGTAGCTAGCCCGCAGTTTTTCCTTTTGCGTTCGTAGTCCTATTTGCCCATCCAGCCGTCGTGGTGCAATTTGTCCGGCTTTTTGATGATGGCTTAATAAAATTAGTTAATGCCTCTTCGATATGTGGGGATGTTTTTCTCACAAAATACAAAAACGTCGAGTGCAATTGGCACTCAAAAATTTCCGTACGGAAGCAAGCGAAAATTGCGTAAATCGATTGAGGCTATTTGATAGCTATACTACCATTTATGCACTTCAATTCCATTTATTATTGCAAAATAAAAACAACTCAGGTGTTCCGACATGTTTCACTCATAAAATGAGTAACGATGAGGCTAATTGGGTTCCTTTTATTGGCCAAAGTTCAACAGAAATATTTTGGACGCAAATTGAAAAGATGAAATAAATGCATGCTTGAATGTCGGTACAACGAATAAGACTGGAATCGTAAATGAAATTTTTCACCAATTCTAAGTACAAACGTCATTTTAAACTGCAGCTTCTACTCAACGAAAAAAAAAGAAAAGTTAACCGCGATTCCACGAAATTTATGTATATTGCTCTTAAGACTGTAAACAAGGGACATCCATTCCCCAGTATCTCTACTCAATTTTCTTGCATTTTCACGATTATAAATAGAAACGATCGATCGATTGATTGACGCCTTGTTTACGCAATACCATAGATTGGTTCCTGCAGGAAAAAAAAAACTACTGCTTTTCATCCGCACCCACATTGTGCAAGCCCACATATTCCCTGCTTGTTTTCTGAATTTTCCTTGGCCCCCAGGAATGTCGTCTTGGCTCGTCCTTTTCGTGCTGCGGGCTGGGGGGAGTCGTCAAAGTTGCGCTGAAAAAAAGGCAGCCATCTACCAGCTACTTTCAAGTTGAACTTTCATCCATACACACACACACTAGTCAACACACACACACACACGCGCGCACACATGCTTAACCAAGCGAGGCTTGAGTGTGTGAGTTGAAGTGGAGCAACTTCATCTGACGCTCCTGCAACTTGGGGCTAACTTTTCAGGGGCCACGGGTCGGATAAGAGGGGCGGGGCATACGCTTTGAAAGAATGCCGACAAGACTGTCCCCACCCCAGTGGCGTAGCTCAATGGGGGCCATGTTTTTAAATCACATAAGAGATCTGTCATCTTGCTTGCTGTCACCTATGATCCATTATATGCATTATATTTTCGTGATGAAGTCCCAATGTTCAAGTTAACCCTATAAAAGTTAATTTTAATCAATACCCCTTTGCCCAGAGCCACTGGAATGTCCTGTGTATGCGAGTTGCTTGCTGTTGTTTGGTTTTGTTTAGCTTAATTTGTGCACTTGCTTTGATGTGTCGACTCACTCACTCACCGACTTGGAACTGGCCCCTTCCTGGGAAATGGGAAAATTGTAAGGGGGACACTGGCATTTTATATATCATTTTCTTGAGGATGCTCTTCTTGGGCCGTTTTGCGATTATCTGACGAGTGGCACTCCTGGCCTCCGCTCCAGTTACTTCTGCCCAGGATTCCGTCAAGCATGTGTGGCTGCCTGGCAAATGGAATTGAGTTGGCCATATGTATGTATACATATTCACCTGCTGGGGTCCGCAGGTGTGAATCGCACATACATACAAGCATATGAGCATCAAAGCTGGAGTGCAGTACTTTGGCCTTTCAATGCCAAAGAAAGCTATTCAGGATGTCCTCAAGTTTCGCGTCTATATGGATATTTTTTTCTTTTAATTTTCTCCAAGAGAAGGAACTCAATTATGTGGCGCTTTATGGCACTTGAAGAGAAATGCTCGTAGTGCCAACACTTCCGTAATCATTAGGTAATCAGAATTTTCATAACGAAAATCCGGTAAAAGTACCAACTTTCTATCCATAGACTGGAGCTGCCAGCTGATTTATTTTATTATAGCCTAGAAAACAATGTGAAATATTGAATGGTGGGCAAGCCCATTTCCTAGACGGGTTACGTATTCTCGGAAGCCGCGACTTCCAGTAAAATCTTGGCTTATTGTTCTCTCGGCAATCAAGTGCACTTGTCACGATCTCCCCAACTTCTGAAAATGGTTACCCACATCTTTTTTTTTCTAGGTGTGTCTGTGTGTGTCGAGTGTCGAGGTAATCGAGTGTGGCGTCAACGAACCGAGATAAGATCGCTCCCAATCCAAATCGTAATCTCACAAGCCCCCAAAAACCAAAATGCCCAAGCACAGTCCCCTCGATTTCATTCATAAAAATTTCAACTGTTTAATATGCAAGCTTCGTCTTCGTTTACAAACTCTTTTTCAGCCGCTGGGTAATTTCTGCTGTAATTTTCTTTGACTGGCCAATTGGTTTTCCTTTTATGAAGTGTCACATGAAATTTTGTAATTTTCTTATCCATCACCGGTGAATAAAGCCAGGTAGACGGGCGTTTAAAGTGTCAGGCGACACTCGATGGGAAATTTGTCAGCGTTTGGCTCGCGGTCAGTGCAATTTTGGTCATTATGGAAATTGCCAGAATTGTCAGCGTGTAATGCAGGCCGAAAAACACATTCCCTTTCCCTATAATTGCCTATTTTTGGCGTTAATGCACAGAACAAAATTAGGTTGTCGTACGTAACATACATTTATATAAGTAACTAGCATTATGATAACGACCAAATTTATCTTCAAACTTATTCATACATCGGTTTTTCCCCGTGTGGTAATGCTCTCTTGGCAATTTATGCCGCCGCACACTTGCGGGCCAACTTATGGCGCATAAATTGTCGACCAACAACATAATTAATTTCAATTGACTCCGAAACTAACAGCAGCATGATAAAGGGGTTTGGGGCTCGAAACTTCAGTATGGTTTGGTTTTGGTTTGGTTTGGATAATGTTGTTTAGACAATATGTTCAATAAAACTTTCCTGCCTGCCTTGAAACACCACCGGCACAGCCCCAAACCCCATCAAAATCCTTGCCAACAGATGCCCCCGAATATGCAAAGCTGGTCAAAAGTTTACGGCTCTGCGGTGGTTACCTGTGTTGCCAAATTGGACATTTTTCGGCCAGTGAATAATAGTCCTTATGTTACCCAAAACTTCGTTATTACGAACCATAACTTTACCAAACGTTTGTGGGTTCAATCTCTACAATATGTGCACAAAATTAAAATAAGTGCTTAATACTTTTCAAAAGTGTTATTTTAAAACGAAGAATTATCATTTGAATTGTATATCAAAAATTGTTTAAGTACGTTAAACTAGATTGTTAGATTTAGCTTTTAATTGTTGATTTTTGACGCGGCATCGCTGTTGGCTGCTGGGGAAGCTAAAGGAGCACCGGGGTGGCTGAAAAGGAGGCGTGGGGGCGGGGCGGCTACAACAACTGACCCGCCAACATTGTGTAAGCGAAGATTTATGAGAGTTTGCCCAAAAACTTGCCACATATATACACGAACACACGCATAAAGTGGCAGGCAGCCACATGCAACGCTGCGTCCGCTTTACGTGACTGTACTTCCGCTGCGGTGACTGTACTTTTGCGCCATGTGAGTGGGAGGTTTACGGCCATGTGTGTGGATGTCGGTGTTTGTGTGCGCTGCAATTTGCATAGAAAGTGTCGCCACAAATTTCGGCCGGAGGCTGCTGTGCTGTGTCCAACCTTTTCTTAATTTGCTGTGAAACTATTGTCAACAAAGCGTGGCAAAGCGTGGACCGGAGCGGCCTGGAGCTGAAAACTGGCAACTGGAAACCGGAGAGCTCGGCTGGCCAAGTTAAATAGCCTGAAATTGTTCGACTTCCGGCGGTGGCGGTGGCGGTGGCTGTGGCCGGGGCCGGTCCTGTGGATCCGCCTCGGGTCGTTTGTCAGCGGCGCTTTTTCTGCATTTTGCCTCTAACTTCGAGCGGAAGAAGCAACTGTACCAAACAGAGAAATGAGAGACAGCAAGGAATTGGATTTGTAGCAGCTTGTCCATGTTTCCAGAGGGCTAAAGATAGAAGGAAGAACACTTTATGAGCGGTACAATTCACTCACCCAGCATAACCTCAAAGTGTTAATACCGAAAGTCTTACGAAAATCTATCCCAAGAATATTTAGTAGTAATGTTATTAAACCGAAATCATAAGAAAATGTCAGGCCCTTGCGAACGTAAAGTTTTTTTTTAAAATTTAACCGCAAACGAAAAAGCACTTCAGTAAGCCTTTGAGCATGACTATATCAAAAAAAAAATAATTATTTTACGACGGGTAAGGCGGAGTTATAGGTGCAATTAAAATTATATAGATTCCCTAATTTGCATACGCCTACTGAAAATGTTGTGGCTGCCATTTTGCGGCTGACATAACTCCACAAATCCCACAGAACGTTGGCGGTGCCGTCTTTCGTGCCTGGCAAAAGGGCAAAACTTAAACACTTAATCTTTTCATTTAATGTTAATTTGTTTGTTTTTATCGACATATTTTACCCAACTATCCGCTTTTGTGGGGGCGGCAGAGATTGGTGGTTTTTTAAGCTTGTTACGACAACAAACTCATTTCACGTTATGACAAATTGCTGCCAATCAACATAATTCTGTGGCCAGGGCCCCCAAAAGAAAAGTGGAAAGGAGCGAAAAGTTTTGCACACGGCCACAGCCCCTCTGATTAAAAGGGGGTGCGGTGGCTTAGATATATATAAATATATCTATATATATATATGTATACCCAGATAGATAGGGGGATATAGTTGTGGGGCAACCCGAACGTTATGCCTCGCTGGCGCTGCTCACTTTAACGCTCATTGCTATTGCCACGCCCACTCATCAGTGTCACTAAATAAGCGCGAGAGCCTCCGTCACCGAGCGTCTTCCCCGCGAGCCAACCACCACCCTGCCGCACCAACATGCCACACCACCCACAATGCTCCCCCCAATCCGCGTTGTTGTGGTTGTTAGGCTATGACCTCGAAAACAGTTGACAGTTTGAGTTGTTTTCGAAACGGGCCACGGCGGTGGGAGATTCAATGGTTTCGAATACACATACACATTGAACAAAATTAAATAATGAACAAGTTATTTAAAAGATATGAACCATTATCTACTACCAAAGCAAAATATACTCAATTATCTTTGCCGATTATCTAAAACGGCAAAAATCAAATCAAATTTTAAACAGAAGATGTTTCGTTCAGGTTACATTTATTATCTGATGTTTAAATTGCAAGTTGTAAGTTCTTCAAAGGTAATTCTTAACAAGTAGATTATATATTTTGACAAGTGTACAAAGAATTTTGAAAGGATATTGCTGGAGGGACCAACTTGAAACTGCCTGAAATTTCAGGATTCCTTTTTGTGATAATTGCGGCGCATGAATTACAATTAATTCGCAAGGATTCGTGCCGCTGACTTTGGCTGCCTTGCCGCTCTGTCCGCGTGTCGTTAGCAGCGCCTGTTTATTATTCCGTTAATTTTTTCAGCTAACCCACACTCAAGAATACCCAAGAACCACCGCCCAACCACCCAGTCACCCGCAACTCTTTTGCTTCGGTGGCGCTGTCTCCTTGGGGCGAACTCACCTTTTGTGGACTTGCGACATGCAAAGCGGCGGTGACATCGCCGAAAAGGATCCCCAAACAGAAAGATATATATATATATATATATATATATATATAGATATACATATATACAAGTATACCGGATCCAAGCACGCAGTACTCAGCGAAAGATAATGGTGGTGGCCCCGATCCTTGGGTTGTGCAAGTGGTGTCAACACCCGGCTATGGCAACCATTATAGCGCAGCTTATGTTGATTAATATTGATGGGCTCCTCCATTGGATTATGATAGCAATCGTCGGCGATTGGATTTGGGATTAAATCAGAGATATTATTATATAAAATCTACTACTTAGTAATACTCGCCCACTTGATATCATCAGCTTTGCATAATTTTATTTTTCCCAACCAATTAGTAACGTTAACTCCTGGAGTCACAAAGTGAACTCTTTGATTTGGCAGCTTGCACCACCGGACACAACGCGATTGAATGAAGTTGGCCAGTGGAGGGCAGGACCCAAAATTGTTTTATTGCTGTTGTCATCGTTCTGCACAATTCCAGAGCTCTGGGTCCGGAATCGGGCTTTCTGTTTTTTTTTTCATTTTTTTTCTTTTTCGATTTCCCCGATCGCGCCAGACGCCAACCCGCTGTGATTTTATGAGCCGCAATTGCACAAAACATTTCTATTGAGTCAGCGTAAAAAATAAACAGCAACAACGAGACGGTGGGGTGCTCTACCCAAATAACTCCTCACATCTTTTCGGCGATTCCCATCCCCTGGACACCCAAACCCAGTGGCTTATGATTACTGTGATTATGCCGCCGAAGAAGTGCGTACTGGGTTCCGCTGCGAAGCTCGGACATATATGCACAGAAAAAAAAAAAGAATTGTTGTTAATTTTGCTTCGGGAATATGTATATCATGTACAGGTCATGCAGACTTATTGCCAAATCTACATACATACATATAAAGCCAATCAATCTAACTTACCAACTGATTTTGCTCAGTGCAGTGGAAGGGGTAACCGGATCTGGCCGTATCGCTTACGCTTAGCAATAATAACAACTGATTTTCGGATGTATTATTACATTTCCCGCGGCGACTGCCGCTGCAACCAAATTATCACACAGCCACCCCACAAAAAGAAACAGGAGCTATCATGGGTGGGTCGGAACGGGGGATTGAATCGGAAGGGGTGGCTTTGCCTTGCGGTTGAGACGCAACACAAAAGCCACGGGATTTTTCGTGCGGTCGGACAGCTTCCTGGACTTGGATTTAGCATCTCGTACCAATGGACTTGGACTTAACGAAGTTACGGGACAAAGGCGAACTGATTGGGGAGCGGTGATGGAGCGATTATTCCAGCAATTACCATCGCATTTTGTCACCCCAAGAAATCGAAGTGGAGGCGGATCACCTGCTGAGCCCAATCCGATGGCACATTTTGCGCACTTTTGTCTCGGAGTGGCTTTATGTGCATCTTCAACTATCAATGTTACTCGTTGAGACAACACTTTAAAACTTTTTCGGGTGTCATCGTAAATTAAATGTGATTTTGCACACTTTTCAGCTTAAGCCAAAACACTTGTCTGTTGCTGCGGTGGAAACTTCCTGCTTCAAGTTTCTTAAATGAAGCATAAACTAATTTCAATTAAAAGTGCACTTTTAATATAGTTAGGCAAGGGCACATTGTGAGTTTTAGAGAAGAGTGGTCACACTAAAAGCTGGACATTCAGCTTTCTTGTCATGTTCCTTAAACACAAAATGGGGAAAAAAATGAAAACGTGTTAAAGGCGATTTGGTGACATCTCATAGGAAAATTAACTGGAGTCACCTCCGAAATGTGCCAAGTCAACATTTCACTCTGAACGGAGATGTCAGAACTATTAATGATGCATAGCGAACTGTATGCCTGTCCTAAGCCTTCGCATTTGCATGGACCACATACCATACTGTATGAGTATAACTTCGTTGCGCTGGATCCACGGGGACTTAGAGAGCTCTCTGGTAGTCCGTTAGTTGAGGGGCACGTAAACCATTTGTTGTTTACCCGTCTCTCACTGCGGTTGCAAGCCTTTGAGTCCTTGCCCCCCTCCGAATTGCCCACGTCCACGATGCTATCCTATCCATTCCCCACTCTTCAACCTCCTTGCCCCTTGAGTGTGCAGTGGACACAACTCAATTGGCTGAAGTTGAATTGTAGGCAACTCTGCGCGGATGTGCACAACAAAAAAATATGCGGCTTTCTCTTATCAAGATTTTAGGAATTATTTTATGATTTATTCCATTCTCCTTGCATTTTTAGAAACTTGATTTATTTTGTTGTTTTTTCTAGTAGAATTGAGTTATCTTGCGTTTCTCTAAGTGCATCTCATTTCGTGCCCCTCCTGTTGCCGTCTGTCTCCGTGTGTGTTAATGATGAGCCGCCAGGGCGAGAGTTGACTTCGATGCTGCCAAATTGCACTGTGTCCTGGTCACTTCTGGTCGGTTCAACTGAGTTCGCTTGGATTCCGTTTCCGTTCCGTTTGGGCTATAGAGAAAGGAGCATGAGCTCGATGATGGTATGGTATGGTATGGTATGGTATGGTGTGCTATGGAGGAGTGGCCACATTTCCGCTGCAGTTTCGATGAGACATTCGCAGGAAGGCCTGCAATTTGAGCGCTCGCATGGCATATTAATGGGGTCGCCAAAGGGGGCGTGGCAGCAGCAGCATAAGGATACAAATTTTAGAGACGGGGGTGAGCTGCTGCATCATCCGCATGCGTGTGGCACATCACATCACATCACATCACATCAGAAAAATGTAGGAACTCAAGTTGACCACTGTCGTCGTCGTCGTCATCGCCGTTTGCCGCCATTTAGTTTGTTAGACGAAGAGTGTTCTTCGGCTGCACGTACTCATCAATAGGCGGTAAGGGGGTTATATCCAGGGTATACATACATACATATATAGCAGAGTGCTCCACTACGCATTTACGTGATTAATCAGCTGGCCACGTGTGTGCATCGCTTTCAGGGGACATCCACAGGCCATATAGCATATGCGCCCAAGTCATGCAAGCCAAACAGCCACGAAACATTCTAATTGCCCCATGAGAAGGTGGCTTCTCCCAATATGGGAGCACTTCAAGCCAGACATGGATCCATAGAAGCGAATAAATCTTTAACCACGGCCAACGAGGCCGCAAGGACCCAGTGAATCATCTTTGTGCTGGGATATCCTGTCCATGCCAATCAGGATTTGCAAAATGACCATTTTTCACAATAGGAAGTATTCTTAAATCGTAATTGAATGTGCACAATGTATGTGTAAGAGCTATTTGAATTCGGTTAGTTGTGGGTGCTGTTAAATCGGGCATTACTTGTCACTTGATTGATTTATCAACCCGGTCAACTGTGCTGCTCCGTGGCCACTTCATCGATCGAAAGAAAGGCCAGAAATAAAACCCATTCGAAATCTTCACGCTGGACTTTGGAATGTCAACGGCTGCCTTTGTTGCAGACCTTTGAGACTGAATAATATATATATATATATATAAATATAGGTGCTAACGCCAGAAGAGATCGGGCGGAACAGCTAACAGCGGGCATTGTTTTGGGGTCCAACCAACTTATCAAACTGACACCCAACAACTGCAAGAAATTCCAATTTCAATTCCGACTCTCCAATGCCGAATCGAATCGATTCAATTTCAATGGCATATGGAGAGGATGTTTTGGTGGAAGGGTATGCCGACATGGCCTTGTTATTTGCTGATTAAAACGCCCAAAACTCAAAGACTTTGACAGTTGAATACGCACGCATTCGCATTGTGGCAAACAACCTTTCGTGCTAAAAATTGCAGCAATGCCAACTGGCATAAAACCGCAAAAAGACAGCACCGCCGTATAAATATAATAATGCCGCCGCACCACCACCGTGTGAAATAGCCGTCAGGTGCGGTGGTCAGGATTGCTAGACATACGAGTGTGTACAAACGATAGCCGGCCTCGACTTGCATACTTTATTTGACCTTTGACACTGGCATAATGGAACAAAAAACCAGCGATGCATTTAACCAAACCACTTTTCCCATTAGGGCCAACACTTTGCCATCGATTCGATCGCAATGTCTGGCCTGGTCTCCACCGATCCGGAATCGGAATCGCACTATATGTATGCCTAAGGCTATAACTTCCGATACTACCTTACCTGCCTAATTGATCGGTTCCAACTGACCGATCGCACGTAACGGCAACCAACTCAGAACACATATGGTTGGGATCGCCAAGTGGAGCTGAAGATCTAGCTAAAAATTCATTTAGCTGGCATTCAAATAAGTTATCCATTTATTCGAATATAGCTCTCAAATAGCCAACCGTGCAGTGCTGGCTCCTTTGTGGCGCGAAAAACTATAGACTAAGACGACAGTCGGCTATGCGATCGTATCACGCGATAGGCCTTAAAGGGCACCAAAAGGCAGTTCACGGCAGATATGCACCCCTCATCCCTCAGCCACCGAGGCAGTAACTCTGCTCTTTTTTTTTTTTTAAAGGACCCCATCCCTTTTTCTTTGAGAACCCTCTCGATCCGAACTCATTCAGGCGGCACAAGCGGGCCTGAGCCTAAATTTCTGAGTTCGAGCTTGTGCCGATCGTTGGAGTGATCAACATTGTTGCTTTTGATGGGTTTTGGATTTGGGTAGCCCCCAAGTCTTAGATAAGCTTTGATCAATTTGCGATTTGATCGGCGTAAAATGATTGGAGGTGACACTATGAGCTTTATTAGCGATCTTCAAACAAATTAGTTTGGACACATGGTTTGTTCGGCAACAGCAAAAACTATTTCTTGAACATTATTAAAATGTTAGATTGTAGAAGGCTGACATTTGAACTTCTGACAATTTCAGGCATATCGAACTAAATGACAGCCAAACCCATTCCCTTCCTCTCATTGAAATGTCCAAGGTTCATTAGAAAATTGCTCGACTAGTATTGAAAACGCATTATCCTGATGGCTTAATCCCCACGATGCGTTGTTCAACCCTTGGTGTTGCCTTATCCGAACTCCCCCTCATGTAACGCTTCCCATCTGGCTTTTGCCTTTTGGCAAATCGTTGTAATTTACGAAATTGACACTCGAAAGATTCCCAAATTCCGGGGGCAGGTCTCGGTTACATTCTCATTCTCATTCTCATTCTCGGTCCCCGTCCCGTGCCATCCCGTCATATCCCAGTCAACCCCAGCAATTAAATCGTGCGGGCCCATATGGAACTGTTCAGGAATAGAAACGGGCCGGCGAGGGAGGGGTCACTTTTGGTGGCCGGACGGCAATTTGTCACAGGGCAGCGTAAAAAGTGCCAATTGCAGGTCCGTATTTTGCTGCGGGGTCAGATGGCCAGGCGTAAATTAAATCAACTCTAATGTCTTTAATTTGTTTGAGTTGTGCCACCCCCAACCCCCGCCCACTGTTTATATACACACCCCACCCAAACCAATTTCCCCCTGATCGAGGCAGTCAAGTGTGCAGCGATGCGTCCGACGAGTCAGTCAATTAGTCAGTCGGTTCCGAAAATTCTCCGATTCTGAATATTGCACACAGGAAAAAAAACACAAATTTTATTTCAGTTTAATACGCTGAAAGAAGTATAAGAAGATTATCCAAGCTAGGCACCAACTTGTAGGCTGTTAAGCAAGGTCACACTGTTCATTCGCCCAGTGTGGCCTGTTTCCTATAAAAAGCATTATGTCAAATATGACACACACGCTTAATTGTAGCTTAGCTTTGTTATTATCGATATATTTGCGAATGCTTATATGTTGAAAGAAAGAGCATATCAGCATATACATTCCGCTGCGATAGTTAACCAAAATACATTTTTACTAGCTTTTAGGTGATATTTTCTCCGAGTGCCGTTCGCAATCTCCCAATCGAAGTCGCATGTCGTCGCTGACGCTTGGCCATAAATTTCGTATTAAATTGAGTGTTAAATGCTGGACGCAGCAGCCGCTGCACCCCTCGCCCTGCCCCTCATTTCCACCGACCCCCCTGTGCAACCGTGCGCGTATTTTTCTCTGCTGCTGCTTCTTCATCTTCTTAACCCCCCCTTTGCCAACATGATTTTTTATATATTTATTTTTTTTTTTCTTCTTCTGTTTGGGCCTCTGTCTGCCCACAATCCGTCAGTGGTAGCCAATTTATATTATATGCCCGATTCTTTGGACCAATTTTTGTTGGCTCCGTCGTCGATTTCTTTATTGCTGGAACAGTGTTTGCCGTTGTTCTTAATGTTGTCGTTGCGGCCCTTATTGTGCAGCGATTTTTGCGGGAATTTGCGAGTTGCTAGCAAAATCAATAGCATTGTTATCCATAAATATATGTATGTGTGCACATGAAAATATTAACAAAAAGCAAGCTTTCAATATATACTCCAGAAATGTTGCCAACACAAAAACATTAAACAACCGTTTTAAAATCCAACTTAACGAAAATATTTTATAACCATAAAGTAAAGTTAAATAATCCGTTAACTTATATATTTGTTTTAAGTGCACCTATTCAAGGTGCCCTTGCATTAGGCCAATTTAACAATAATAGAGGACTTTCATTTCGAACAATGGCTTATCTCAACTGTTGTCTTAAGCCTATCAATTAGCCAATTATAATGGCACAATTGAAAAGTCCGAAAATTGCTGCATAAAATCTGTACTTATTCATTCGAGGGACCAACATAATAGAAACGCATTAATTGTAATATGTTCACAATGAAAGCATGCGGAACTGTTAATAATAAGCTTACATACGAATTAGATTTAAGTGAAATTTTCAACTTGAATATTCTATTCTATAACAATTTTTATTCGATCGTTGAAGGAGTTGAAATAGTACAATACTAGGCACCAATTTAAGTGCGAATTCTTAAAGAATTTACCGTCGTAGCCCAAGGAATCTATCTGTGAATGCACTTGCAACGACAAAACCACCTCCTTCACTATCCCGATTTTCCTAGCCAGACAGATGGACAGACAGATGGATATGTCTGGGATGCCATCCCAATCTCAATTTGAGCCCGCCAAATGCAGATGCAAAGGGGGGGTGGTAAATACATATGTATGTATATTCTAGCATGGGGAGAAAATTGAGATGGGTAGCTGGCAGCGCCAATTGCCGATTGCTGACGACACCCAATAAACAGGTAGCCAATTACTCGGTTCCCAGTTTAATACTACATAGTTAAAGTGAAACAATCGGCCAAGGATGGAGTGCAACGAGCAGCAGGGTAATTTCCCACAAAAGTATTTGAATGTCGTGTAAAGTGTTAAATTGTTTTACATTTTTTCATCGCCCGAGTTGCCTGAGTTGGTACACAGAGCCACATAAATCGCGGCGGCGATGCGATAATTTGCATAAAATATGCACAAAAACACACTGGACTCGAGAATTCTGGCCATATAGAATCCTCCGAACCGCGGATCAGCAGCCGCTTGAACTTTGCCGCATTCGGGTGTCGATTGGAATTTTAAACGGAGCATTGACAATAAAGTTCTCGGCAGCAGCAGGAAGAGCCCATCCCGAAACTCCTCTTCCATTTTATTGACAATCTCCGCCGACAGTTTCCGCTCCCTCATCTGCACTTTTACCTATTGTTCCGATTCGTTACGCCTTTGTGTGGACTGAAACTCGGGACTGTTCCCTTTGGTCAGTGGCAAAGGTCTGGAGTTGGACAACAAGTGGAAACGATTACTTGATTAAGATTTGAAGACTTACGACTGCAAGTACTAAAGGTTCCAAAGTGACTGTGTGTGAGAAATAGCCATATGTGATTATAATTTTGAAATGCTTTGTATAAGAAATTGTGCCACTGGCTGCAAGTGCGCCAGAAGTCTTAATCCCACAAAAAAAAAAAAAAAACGCCAAACGATCGATGCAATCCCCTTCCCATAGCGACCATCTAAGCCCCCGAACTTTCTCCCTTCCTCCCGCAAAAACATTCGCAATCGACACGAAAATCGCAGCACAAAAAGTCAAATCAATCAAAGTGACGACAACGGCACAGACGAAATTGCTATGCAAGTGGAACAGCACTGGCTCAGTTGGGGATGGGGATTGGGATTGGGATCGGGCTGGAATATATATCCCATATAGGAGGGCCATGGGTGGTGACGGGGGAGGAGTGGAAGGGGTGGGGGGGAGGGCGATTGTAGCTGCCGCAAAATGTCAACTGGCTTTGCATATGGAAATTGGATAATGGCAGCGTCAGTCAGCCAGTTCGGTCAGCCAGTCCACGCGAATGTCCACCGTTCACTCATTTCGATGGCTCGTTCTGAAAGGTACACGGCAAGAAAATAGCTGCGAAATAATAAAATAAAAAATATAAAATTAAATACATTTCAAGCACAATATATTATTAATATTATATTATTAAGCTTAAGTAGGGTACACAAAAAAAAAGTGTGCAAGTCTATAAAGTTAAGATTATTAGATACAGTCATCTATGCGTTGATCAGTTGAGTTTCGTACACGATAATAAGCATTGTTTTCCGTGTGATTAGAGAAATTTTCATTCGAGGGGTCGACAATTTACCGCAAATAGAGTTCCGCCGAACTGCAGGCTCAGATATCGCGCACATCCCATCATCTTGTCATCTTTTGGCAGCCGCTGGTCGAATGTGGAAAATGTATTTCGTTAATAAGTAAATGGATCGATGGCTACCAATGGGTGTGTGTGTGTGTGTTGTTGTTGTTCCTCTTCCTCTTCCTGTTGTTGTGGGTGTTGGTGTTGGTGTTGCTATTGCTGTTGTTGTTGGTAATTTGGGGAATATGCATATCGGGTAGCTAGCTGATAGCTAGATGATGAGGAGGAAGGCGCTGACACAATGCCACACCAAGCGGCACCGCATTATTTTCGGCTCTTTTGCGGCTGGCCAACAAATTGGCCGTTAACTGATTTTCAAATTTGCGCCCCCACCGCGAAACACAAAAGGCAGCAGCTCCCTTTCATTATGCACCGAAGGCCGCACCTACTACGTCACAGATCAATGGATGGGGGGGGGGGGGGGAGATAGTATAGTATAGTATGGTATAATACAGTCCCTCTATATATGCAAGTTCAAATATATATATCGGATAGATCTCTTGCTCGCTGGTGTTTCATGGGCTTTTCGAGTTTTTTCGGTAACTCAACTTCCGTTCGCGAGGTACCCACAAACAAAGGCAATTTAATCGAGCATGACTTTTGGTTAAACTTGTAGAGCAACGCCTACGCGTGGGCGTGGGAAGGGGGCACTTTTGGCGGGCCGGGTGGGTTGGGGATTCTTTCTTTCCCGGATGTAGGGAATTTTAATTTGTCGCGTCGTTTAAACGCGAGCACAGCGACCAAATCGATGGCAACCCTTTAACGCCGCAGCCATTGAAGCGTCACCCGAAAACCAAAGAAAAAAAAAGTAAACGCCGTTCCGAAAAAAAAGAGAACCCCCGCCTGCCACGCCCACTTCGATTTGGGTTTTGTGTCGGTTTTATAGGTATATATTCTCTGTGCCTTTAGTGTATTTTTTTTTGTTTTTTTTTTAAATCGTTTGGGTGGTTTTTATTAGGCCGCTTGTCTCCGTCTCCAACGTCTGTCTGCGCACATTATTTATGGTCGCGCATTTGCATTTTGATGGTTGCACAAATACATATAGTACAGTATTGGGATATAGCCGATCGCCCCCTTACCCTCCTTTCTTCCCCCCCTTCAGCCCCGTCAACCCTTTTTCAAAAACACAGGTGGATGAGTGTGTGTGTGTGCGAGCGAGCTCTTTTTATGACCGCTGCAACCGAAAAATTGAAAACAAATTTTCACGTATTGATAGGTGAAGACCCTTACCCCATACCCGTCTCTTACCTTTTTCGAAAAACCCTGTTTCGCATGAGAGGATAATCGTAAAAGGGGGAAATTGCGCTTATAAAATGATCACGGCACAGGATACGCAAATATGTGGTCGGGTGTCCCATCCTTCTGCCCATTTCCCCTGATTAGGCCGTGTCCATTAATCGAGGTGCTGACTGTGGCAGCTTTTTGTAGCCTTGGAACTCCGCCCAGTAATAATGGATACTGTTTAATGGGCACATGCTGTTCCACATCACAATCCATTCCATATAGAATCGTTCTTGTCAGGCAGTTGAGTATCGAAGTGTATGCAAATTATTCTTACAAAGTTGCAAGATTTATAAAATTCACTGCTACCTATTGGGTTTTGGAGTAGCCTTTGGGCTCAGGAACTCCACGAGGAAACTGAAGGATAGGTTCAATAATAGGATTCCTAGTAAAGGTAAACGAAAACTGATAATGGCTCTTCACTATTCGTTATTTATTTTATTAAATTACCAGAAGCGAATATTTTTGCGTGCAAATTCGCTAATTACAAATCGATGAAAAGCCAACACAAAGTTACCAGCCAGCATCCCGAGTCAAGTGTCTGCCCTTCGGAACATCCCAAATCGGCTGAATCATTGCCACCAACCAGCCAACTGAATCATCACCATCATCATGTTGTCAACAGTTTTTCGACTTTTGTTGCCCACAAATCAAAGCCTTTTGCGAAAGGGACTGACAGGAGTGACGGTGGATCGTTGGATTGCCCCCACCAAATGGCTGGTGGATTGGGCTGGTGGATGGAAATGGAAATGGAATGCGTTGTTGACAAGTTGAGCATTTTAATTGCTGCCGTGCGGCCGCTTACGTAGAACAACAGCTCCGCCCATTGAACAAACAGGCGGCTGGGGGGTGCGACAGATTTTTTTGTTTTGGGGGGTTGGGGATGCCCGCAACCCCTTCGCAGTGCTGCACGCAAAGAGTCAACTTCCTGTGCGTATCCACAAAATGCGCTAACTAATCAAATATGCATAACAAACTTGAGCCACCCACCCGTCAGCGCATCGAAGGACAACCCTTTTGGGTTAACACACGCAACATTTACGCACCGTCAAGGGGTTAATATCAGTGTTGGTTAAGGTACTTTGCGTATTTGTGCCAATCGCTAAATACAAGGTACACGTATTTGTTAAAGGCACCTTAACAATTCAATTTCACCTAGCTATAAAATATTATACATATGTACCTAAGTGTACCAGTGTAAATGTCAGTATCAAACTGGTATTGGGTACTTGAATTGGTTACTATAACCGCCATCACTACTACGAATACAAGAAAGGACAAAAGGCATTTCGTCGATTTAACCCAATGTCGATTTGCTGCTAAATTATTGCTGCTCGTTGTCGCTGTCGCTGTGACTGTGACTTCTCTAACCCGTAAAACTATTATTATGATCATTATGACAGGGACCTATCGCCGCCCCTTGAGAACCGACCGAAGGGTATTTTCTTTTATCCAGTAACTTTCGACACGCACTTCGACGCAATTCCCAACCTTTTCAACTCCAACGCCGCCCTCCGGAACGCTTCCTCGCGCTGTCCCTCTGTCTCTCATAAATGTTTTGGCAATAAAACGCAAGTTATGATAATGCCAATTCATGTTTAGTGACGGATATCTAAATATTTATACAGCGAGTGTTTGCATGTTCGACCCAATGACGTGCAGAAAGTTTCGGGTGACGGATGGCTGTCATCGGGATCAGCAGGTGGGACTGGCACAAATTGAAATTCGGATCTTAAGATGGGATACACCTTTTAAGTTTTAAGCATTATTCTAATATAGTTTTCGGTAATTAAGAAACATGTACTTCCGGGAACCCTTTCCATGTGTGGCATCTTCAAAACAAGTTACTACTATAAAAACTAGTTGATAAGAAAATATTCAGTATTTTCAACATAAAAATTGAACTAGATGTTTAAAAGTAGAATGTAATGCCTCGCTGAGCTCGTAGCTCAATTTCCAATACATTGGTACTGAAATCTGGAAATTTTATTTTTTGACCATTTTTCTCAAATTTTTATGGTTTTATCAAAAATGCGAAAAATTGAAAAAAAAATTTTACCAATAGCCTTCAAAAAATGGATAGGATCATTAGCGTTGATTACTAGCTGCACAAAACTGTGTTTATTTTTAGTATGCTACCTATTTTGCACAAGTTATTCCCACTGAACGTACCAAGAAAACAATATTTTCAACATTGCCATTTTTCGAAGGGGAATATTCAGTATTTTGGCCATAAAAATGCATCAAATGATACAAATATGGAATGTCATATACCGTTCGGCTTGGAATTTAATTTCCAATCGATTGGCATTTGCGCCTGAAAACGTTAAATTTTGTCAATTTTTTGTACATTTTGGTGATTGAAAAAATGCGAAAAATGTAAAAAAAAATTTATTTTTTCCAAAGCTTTCAAAAAATGAATAAAATCGTTAGCTTTGATCATTGACTGCACGAAACAGTGTTTATTTTCACTTTGTGACCTATTTTGTCGAAGTTACAGCTAAAACAACCGACAAGAAGACAGTAGTTTTGGTCAATAATAAATCCATTAGAGTAGCATTACTTACTTACAAATGGCTTAAGTGCGTGGGATGAGAATGAGAAGGGGTTCTTGGGTATGGATATGGATATGGTCGCAGTGGTGGAGAAGCTATTGTTGACAACATCGACAACATTACCCCTTTTTCCCGAGCAGTTGGTTAGGTTGGCTGTTTTGGTGGTGACATTGGTGACACTGGCGACAGCGGCGGCGGCAATTAATAATACGTAATTTATGTTTGGCATTCGATTCTATTTGACTTCTGGCCCAAAACACTCAGTGCTTGGGCATATAAAGAGATGAAAAGGGTTAACCAAAACGAGGGGTTGGGGTGTCCCCAGCACTTTTTACGGCCGCACTTAAACTCTTTGCGCCTTTTGCTAGTGAAGCGTTACAATTTACAACCGCCGCCAGTCGGGCGTAACCAACGATTCCAGACTATAAGTAGATATATATAGGTATATATATATATGTATATATATATGAATAAATATCCCGCATGCGGGCATTCAATTACTGATCCGATCCAAAATATAAATACGCCATAATCCAACGTTATCTCGTCGAGAACGAAGCATTCGTGCCAAATTCTATTAGCCAGTGCTTAACGCTTGGCTTAGCCACGCTGCCGATAATCGCCGCTTTGGATTAGCCCAAAACTGGGTGGCAGAAAAAGTTTTTTTTTTTTTTGATTAAATTAAATGTTACACCTTCGTTATCCGGCCGTCGAATTGGCCAACTCCTTGGGCCCATCATCGTCATTCGCCTGGCAGCAGGAAGAAGTGAAAAACTTTCCAAATTGAGGGTGCAGATAAGCGGAAGTTGGCAAAAAAACAATTAGAAACGTACAGGGTTTGTTCAAATTTCGAAAGCAACATGCTTTTTGGACTGTTTTCGGAAAATTCGATTGGTGGTCAGTTTCATGGGCAGGCCGGTAAATCCTCAGCCAAACCTGGCAACCCTGGCAACTCAGCAGACAATTGGCAGGCAGTGTGGGTCAGAGAGCGAACAGTTAATTATGACACGCACTGTTTGCCAGCCGCTGTTATTTATTTATTCATTTATTTAATATTCCCATTGGCGCTGCTCATTTTGGGGCAAAGGATGCGGGGGAAAATCCAGCGACCAGACAACAAACAATAAGCCCAAATAAAAGAGAGAAAAAATGAGATTCGAACAAATAAACGCGAAAACTAATGAAACATGAACCAATTTTGATTGCATGTTTTGTCATTGCTGTTATTCCTGTTTGCACCATTAATATTTGTTGAAAATGCTGTATTTGTTTGTTTTTTTTTTTTTTTTTTAGTAATAATTTTTATTTAATTTCCTTTGTTTTGTTGTTGTTTAATTAATTTTATATATAATTGCAGTGACATGAGGTGTTGTTGCTTCTTCATTAATTTTATCCATATACATATATATATATATTTAAATATATATATCCTTTCGTACATAATTTGTTCTTGTTGTTCTTGTTGTTGCTGTTTTTGCTGTTCTTGTTGTTTCGGGTTGTTTGCGTTTGTTTTAAATTTAATTAACTATAATTAATATTGCTTTTGCGTATAATTCATTTTCAAAAAACAGCTAACCAACAGAAAAAAAAAAATAATTCTCTTTCATCATAAGAATGCCTATGCGATGATGATACAGGTGATGATGATCATGATGATGATGATGATGATGCGATGAAGATTGTGTGGTGTTGCAATATTATTGGGTTACAAGGAAAACAAATCGCTACGGAAATGTACTTTAATTTATTATTTTTTTTTTGTGAATTTTCTTGCTTTTTTCTCCTTACTGGTTGTGTGTGTGTGTACTGTGTGAGTGTACTGGTGTGTATTGGTGTGCGAGGGAGGTGTGTGCGTGCGGGTGTGTGTTAGCTGCGTCTTTGTCGCTCTCTCTTAAATTATGCGAGGAACATGCGTTGAATTCAACTCTTTTCATTTTTTTTTTCGATTCAATACGTCTTACACAAAAAAATGTACTTTACTAAAAAAAAATTATATTTTTTTTATCAATACAATTATAGTTTATATATACGCATACATATATATTTATGATTTAAACACACACAGAACTCTTGCCCTAAATTAGCATCTCAGGGGGTTCCGAAATTAAAATACAAATACGAAAAAAAAAAAATGATTACTTTCTTCTTTGGTTTTAGAACTTAAAAGTACGAAAAAAAAATTGGAAAAATATTATGGTAAAATTAGGAAAACTCAAGTTCTCATAGTTTATATAGTTTATAAGCATTTTCTATCGTCTACGAAGAAAATTCGTCACTGGTGTGTGTGTGTGTGGTTGTGTGTGTGAGGGGTTGGTGCTGCATGTGTGTGTTCCTTTTTGAGTGTTTACGGTATCTTGGTACTTAAAAGCTACATAAATTATTCATGTATATATATTCTATGTATATAGGTTTTATTTACGTTTACTAAAAAAAAAATTCATCCACCTAAGACTAAGAAAAAAAATTGCATTTATTTTGTTTTTGTGGTATTTTTTTTTTGTGGGTTTTTGTTTTTCTTTGTTTTTTCTTGTATGTTTTACTAAGGTTACATTCTGTATATATACCAGCTTCTATATATACTATATATATATATTTATATATATATATATGCGTGTTCTAGATGTATATAAAGAGGCGCCATCTTTGATGTTGCTATTTTCAATCCAATCAATATACATATATGGGTGATACATAAATTTGTCTGAGGATAGCCCCTTGCCCTTACTTCTCATTTTATTCCGTCTGTTTGATCTTGAAGTCTGGAACCTTCAAGGCGCTAAAAGTTACGACGATTCTCTTGCCACGTCGCCTTAACTTTTTCCTGTTTTTTGTTTCCTTTTTGTGTTATTTTTTTTTTTTCTTCTGTTTTTGCTACCTTCTGTCTTCAATTAGACCTCTCCATCACTTTGCCAGCGAATCGCCAGCGATTTCTAGGGGCTAGGCTTTGCTTAGAAACGAGACAAAAAAAAAAAAAGATGTTACTTAACACTGGCGATAAACGGGCAGAGTGAGTTCGCAACGAGAGAGGAATACACACTATATATGCTACAAATGCCTATAGTCTAGGGTCCAAATCGTCCGATATATATATGTACATATACACTACGCTAAACCACAAAGACGGTGGCCGTGTAGTTCAGAGGCTAGAGGCAATGTCGCTGATCCGTTCGCGGTCAGACGTCGACGTCCAGATCAAGATCGATGACCGAGCTGCGATCCTCGTCCTGCTCATCCGGATCCTGATCCAGATCCTCGACATCCTCCTCCAACTCTAGTTCCAATTCGAGACCGGCATCCTCACAATCGGAGCGGCCGTCCAGTAATTGTCACTGATCCGTACCGCCCGTTGTCGCCCCATGGTGCGAGTGTAGATGGGTCTGGTGGTGCGGATGTGGTTGTGCCGGTTGCTGGTGGTGCTGTTGCTGGTGGTGCGACTGATGCTGCTGCTGCTGGTGGTGCGCCTGGGTGTGATGATGATGCTGGGCAGCTTCCTCGGCCAGCTGAAGAGCCGCCGCTGCTGCCGCCGCACTGCCATTGTGTTGAACCTCCAGTCCGTTGACCATCTTCTCCATGCTCTTAAGTTCCGAAGGCGAGTGCTGCGATTGGGCCACACCGGCGCCAGCACCACCGCCACGTGGTTGCTTCATCAGGGATGGCGGCGTTGTGGGTGACATCGAAATCGGTCGAGTGGGCGGCGAGTGGGAGGCAGGTCGGGGACGAGGGCTGGAACTCAGACTCCTGGGACCATTCTCCACCACACCACCACCCAGGCCGCCGCCGCCGCCGCCTGGAGGATCTCCCGAGCGATTTGCGTTCGATCCAGGAGTCACTGCATCGAAGGCGGAGCCCAAACTGCCGGGCAAACTGTACGGCGAAAAGCGATGGCTCTTTAGGCCTTGTAATGGTGATACCGGTGTGTGACCCGCCGCCGCGTAGGCGTGGCCAAACAAAGCCGGATGCTGGGCGGCCAGCGCCAGTTGGGCATTGAAGAGCAGACCCGGATTCAGGCCAGCCGGACTCATGGCCGCCGCTGCAGCGGGATTGTGCAGCAGGCCCAGATGCGGCGGTGGATACAGGCCATGTGGATACAGGTAAGGCAACAAATGCGGCGACGGGTGAATGGGCGGACCCACCGATATATTCGGTGACGGATAGCTACCGCCACCGGGATTCAAGCCAGCCGCTGCGGCAGCTGCAGCCGCGCCCACCGCCTCCTTGGGACTGCCCGTCGAGGTGGGCCTAAAGGCACCGCCGGTACTGCCGCCGACGCTTTCCGAGCAACTCGAATCGCTGCCATCCCGCTCCACATCCGCGTCCGCCTGCAAGCGACGACGCAGTGCATCCTCCGCACTGGCATTGGCCGCCGCCGCAGCTGCATGTTCGGAGGCTCCGGCTCCAGCGCCAGCCAAGTGATTAAACCAGGCAGCCAGAGCTGCTTGAAGAAATAAACAAAAATAGAATGTCAAGATTATTATTAGTGAGGATTAGAAATGTGCAGGAATTGTTAGATTTCTTCTGCTTCTTTTTGTTGAATAGCTCTACGAGTATTTGTTGGATCATTACTTACCGGAGTGCTGGTGGGCGTGCATCTGCTGCAGCGAGTGGCTGAGCGGGAGTAGCGGACTCTGTGGCGGACCCACCACGTCCAGGAGCTTGTCGTCGTCGTCCTGCTGATTATCAAGCAGGGCGGCATGGGGATGCAGATGAGGCGGACGGCCGGCGTGGCCCAGGTGGAGCGGTGCCCGCGAGCTGCTCACATGCGTCGGATTCAACTTGTCCGAATCGGACCCTCGGTTCGACATCAGTGCCTGCCTGTAACAACAGTTGTACGAGAGACGGGGCCACAAATTAGAACATCCAATAGTCAGATCGAATAGTGATAATTAGCACTTTGGCGTGGATCACAGCGCCGAGAATGGGAACCCCTAATCTATCCATCATCTATCCAACTAGCTTAGCCTATGTCGTCTGCCCTTAGCCTTCTACCTCTCTGCTGAATTTCGCGGTTGATTATCCAGCGGGATTTGCGTTGGGATCAGGATTGTAGCTTTGAAAATATTGTTGGTTGCTAAAATATCTGCTAAATGATAAACCTGCGCTGGCGGCGCTTGAACATGGAACCTTTCGCGTTCGGAAAAACTGGCAAAATGTGCCAGTTTTCAATGACGTGGGCTCCAAAAGCCACTGGCCATATGTACATACATATACATACATATACATATGTATGTACATATATGCCTACCCAACTGTGCATCGCCCGCTGAAACTTAATTGAAATGTAACAATGCCAGGCGGAAACGGGCCGGAGTTCTTCACTCCGTCCGTTTTGTACGTCCGTAGTCTGTCTGCGGCTGACAATGAAATTGAAAAATAATTCAAAACACGTTAGTGTAATTTAGTGTCTGCTCGCTTTGGCCAATCTTTTTCCCCCCACCATGGCTACCATCTAACCTAACCCACCATCGACCATCAAGCCGCACATTTTCCATGCCATTCCATTTCAATTTTCCTTATTTTTCCGCACCGCTGTTGTTCACACATCAAAGCCGAAACTGCCTCACAAATTGGGCAATTTTAGCAGTCGGGACACACATGCGAATGGTGTGTGTATCATTATCACAGCAACCACACCCAGTGGAAAGCCACCCCACCCAGCCCACCGCCCACTTTTGCATTGCTGGCATTGCGCCAAGGGCGTCTTCTTTTACACTTAACTGTTCTTCCACCTGTGTGTATCTGTCTGTGTGTGTGTGTGTGTGTGTGAGCCTAATTTAATAGCAAATCAATTTGTGTTAATCCAGCCAACGTATCTGACCCACCCACTTAACTACAAAGGCCAAGACGGCCAACTTTTCACGTCGTCCTCCAGGACCGCTTCTCACCAATTTTGAGAAGTAAAGCGCTTTTTGGGCGCCGAAAAGTTGAAAGCTGAATAAGCCATACATTATAGATACATGTGGCACTTGAATGAGTTAGAGCATAGGTTTCTTTTAAAAATAATATGATATTTATTTGTACGCCCCATTTGGGACTATTTTCCGTATTAGTCCGCTCCTGAATATCTCATGCAGCGGGCCCGTAAAATTTGGCCCAAAACCGAAAGACGTTTATCTATTGCCCTTTTGTCTCCCATTGTTAGTGTACTTGATGTTGTTGTGTGGTTGTTGTGGTGTGGTGTGGCATAGAGTAAACGCCCTATTGCCATGGGTGTGGCTTTGCTTTTCGCAGGAGGTCCAAAGAAATTGCCCCGTTCTGTGTGCTCTGTAATTTTTGAATTACGTCTAAATTTGCGGCTTAAACGGCCCACGCACGCCCACCACCAAGCCTGCTGCAATCTATTTATAAATAGGTATATATTTATATGTATATAAATACCCTGAGACCGAGACCCATTGTCAACTAACGCCTCGGGTTAGCAAAAAAAAAAAAAAAAAAAAAATGCAAAAAAAATATTTTCTAGACTGGGGTGAGAGTTTTTGCGCAAAAATCCCAAAGCAACAGGAACAACAAAAGGCGCCGAGAAAAGCGAATTTCAATTGCTGCTGTTAAAACGTTTTCACTTTGGATTTCCGGTTCTCGTTGCGCCGCAGGCCAGTGGCCGGGGTTCCAGGGGGGGGGTTAAAGGAGTTTCAAAAAGGGGTTATTATGCAGCAGTTGAATATCATTCCGGCGGAAGTTGCGCACTAGATTGCCACCAATTAGCATCTCTTGCTGTGAAGGACTCAGCATTGGGATATGGAATAGGGAATACCATCAACATCATCATCATCACCATCATCGTCAGCATCATCATTATTTTACACCCAGGAGCACCCAGGCTTCGCCTTTATTTTGTTGTCATGACAGAGGGGGGGTTGCGGCAAAAATAAGAATCAAAAAAGAGTTGACTAAGTCGTCACTAATTGCCAAGGATTTTTGGCAGCTCCCAGGACTTGTTCTTCTACATTTGGGCATTTTGCTTTTGTGGAATTGTAAGCGGTTTAGCGGTTTTTGTTTTTTGACCCCTTTCTCGAGTTCCGAATTCCATTTAACCCCACCACCGACATTTAATTAACAATTGGGTAGAACGTAAAGTAGAATTCTTTTAACTGACTAACTGACTAACTGACTAACTGACTGACTGCCTGACAACCCGGCTGTCACATCAATGACCAGGCAAATTCTCTGATTTTTTCGGCCTCCAACTTTTGGCGGCTTTTCGAACACGAAAAAGGGAAGAGCTTAGGTTAGACAGACACGCTAATGCCAATCAAGCCAGAAGTAATCAGTTCACAAATAAAAAAACCCAAACTCGACTTGAGTAAATTGTTTGTGTCAAATGTGGTGGATGTTCCTCGTTGGGTGGCTGTGGGTGAAAATTGATTTGTAACGTTTAGACATGGACATTTCCACAGACGCTGGTTCCTGCGGGGGGATTGTGGCTATTAAATGTCATTCATCATTATGCTAAGTCACCCACAGGAAACCGGAACCACTCGAATTGGGGGATGATCTCAGATCGCCCCAGCTCCAGCCCCAGATCCCATTCTCTAAAAAAAAAAGCAAGTATCCTCCTTCCCCCCCTCCGCCACGGGATGGCAAACAGAAATTGGAAAATCTGTGTGCTAAAAACTCAAAGCTTTTCCTGACCATCATCGTTAACAGCCCTTCGGGGGATTTTTGCCTCCGACAGGAAATTGAAATCAATCCATCAATATGGATTACATGTTCGAGCTGCCATCGGAGGTGCCAGTCATCAGTATTACCCCGGAAAAACAGAAGCCAAATGGCCATGAGCATCATCATTGGCTTTCCATATATACGCGCCACGCCCAATGCTCCGCCTCCTTTGTATGACTTGCAATTTGACGAGCTGCAGGCTAATTAGTTCCGCATAGATTTGACAAAAATTAATGTCCCACAGCTGCGTTGGTAAAAGTATCTGTATTTGTAACTGCGAATCTGTATCTGTATTACTGTCTCTTCGGCCGGCTAATCAAGCCACAAAACAGGCAAAACGAGGCTGAGATACATAGATGGATATGTCTGTTCTGATTGAGATGGAGAGATGGAGATTTCGATGGTAGATGGAAGTTGGTTGTTGGTTGTTGGCAAATGGCGATACGAATCCAGACCAGAGAGACAAATGAGCTCTCGGCTAGGGCGCTGCAAAGTTTTGATTGTCTGACAGCCACAAAAGGCCAACCATTTCCCCCACTATTTTTTTTTTTTTTTTTTCATTTGCCCCCTGCCCCGTTTCCCATTAGACGTGTCCTGATTAGTTTGCTTTTTGATAATGATTTTTCGAGGGAATACGGAAGCTGAATGAACTTTTCGGTTGAAGGAGGAGCAAGTTTAGGAGGCAAGCATTTTTAAACTGTAATTTGACTATGGATTACTTGTACCACGTAATGATTAAGACATTTCGTATAAGCTAGCAGCATTTTTGACCTCAGGTTGAACCCACCATCAAAGTGCATTATCAAAGGAAAAGAGCACTTGATGACTCCCGTATTCATAACTATTCACTAGTGATACTCACTTCTTTTCCCGCTTGCCGGCACCAGTATCACGAAAGCCCTTCGCAAACGGATTGTTATCGATTTTCAATTGAGTTATCTGTGGGAAAGAAAACGATTAATGGTCGATTCATCGACTACAAGCTGAGTACTACTCACCTTCTCATTTTGATATGCTGTGACGGCGATGAACTCGGTCTCCTTGAAGACGTACGTGCGAAACGTGGAGTACGGCAGCTTCAGGATGTCATTGGCTCGCACCAGGTGGAAACGCGGCTGGTACTTGTGCATCGAGTTCAGGATCGTCTGCGGGCGGGCAAATAAAAATAGATGCAAATGGACGGGGGATTAGTGAAATTGTCAGACGGCCATGGCTAGTTCGTTTCGACCAACCGAGGGAAAACAAAAACGGGAGACCAAGGAACGGTGCAAAGAATTCACAAAACTCTAAACTGAACGGCGAAAAACTTCAAGCACAGGCACACTGAGAAAAAGATGTGGACGTCAGGAAACGAAGAGAATTTTCACACTCAAAAAGTTGAGCCATTCATTGCTTTCTACAAAAAACAATTGCGAATGTGCGGAGTCAGTTGATATTTTCTCGCTCATACACTAAATACTATTATCTAGTTTTTCTCTCTGTGCAAATTACCTTACCGTAAATTTGCCTAGGTAAGGGACCCCGAAAAAATACGGCGACATTGCTGACGATTTCCCGCCGTCGCCGTTCACTTTACACGCCAGCATTGGCAACAGCAACAGCAACAGCAACATCGACTGCAGCAACGGCGGCAACATTTGCAACACAGCCAACGCGACCACCCACCAAAAGGCACGAGAAAATCGAGAAGGAGATATATAGTAGTCCCATGTATGTATGTATGTATATACGACTACTAGGTAGAATATGTAGAAGGCAGGGGGGAGAAGAACGAGGGAGCCCGTGTGCCAATACAAAGTTGTTGTCATAAAATATGAATTTGTCGAGAAAAGGCTGACAGAGAATGGGAATGGTGGAGACGTGTAGGGAGAGACAGACCTCCCAGGCAAGCTGCAATATTCCCTCCATATATACCTATGTATACAATATGTATGTATGTCCATACATATATTGCCCAATCCATTTTGATCCGTTTCGATCCGTTGTTGCAGAAGGAACACCTTTTTAATTACCATAACTCGTCGGCTCGACTTCGATTAAGCGACAAACAGGCCTAGTAAAACCCGGACAAGTTGCTGCTGAGTCGTTGCTGTTGCTGCTGCTGCTGCTGCGTGTGGAGACCCCACACGCAGCACCCGCCGCCATTTTGTTCGTGTAATTTGGAATTGGAAAAAAAAAAATACAGAAAAAAAAAAACAACTTTTGGTTTGTTGCTACAGCGAACGAACGAAGCAAGGAGACAAAGAGAGCAAACAAAGCGAGACGGCCCACAATGTGTATCTCATAGTAAGAGTATCTTGTATCTTGTATCTGCGCCGGATTCGCACGCCTCTCGCCAAAAACCCCAAGCCCAAACCAAAGCCAAGACCACCAATGGCGACTCGGCCCAAAGAAACGAAGGTGTGACTAATGCGAGTGCTGTGTGAATAGCTTTTGGGTGTTTGCATGAGGAGGAGGCAGTCGGGAATGCGAATTGGAATGGGCACGGGCATGGGCTTTATGGATGAATGAGTGGTGGATGCGATGTCGCAGACATGCTGAGTACAGACAAAGGTTTTTTTTTTTGAACCGATGTTCTAATGTTTAAGTTATTATTGGGGAGTGTGAATAAAATATGATTGCTAGGATCAAATGCATTTGCTATATTCAAGACAAGAAATTTGCGTTTTAACCAAATATAAATCCCCCTCTCAATCGGCATAAGAACTGCGCATTCAATCAAGCACTTCTGAGGAAGCAAAAACGCCAAAAAGGCCGAAGCACAAAAGGCCCAAACAAAATACCAACAAAGAGCTGATTAATTGCTCGCCATTTTGAACTAAACGCTTTTGCTCCACCCGCTTTTGAGCCTCCGGAAAATCGCCAATCCCCAATCGGTCCAAGTTGGAAAGCCTTTTAAAGGCGAACACTTTATGGCCGGCGATCATCCATCAAACTCGAAAATATATTGTATATGTACATATGTATATGAAAACGAAAATGAAAAAATCGCAGTCCATAAATTGCGGGCAAAACGCATTGCTGTCGTCGTCGTCGTCTACTTAAAACGTCATTTGCTAATTTGCTTTAAATTTATTGACACATAAATTCATTTGAACAATCATCATAATTACGCTGCCAGTCTCTATGTGCAAGTGTGCGTATGTGTGTGTGTGTGTGTCTAGAATTTATTGATAAAACAATTTGCATTATTACGTTAATTTTTCATTGGGCTGCCATGCATGGCGCACAAGGCGCAAAATTGTCATTTAAAATGTCATTTTGGTCGCTGAGTTTGTGCCGAGTTTGAATTGCGATTTAAATGAAAATAACCGTGAAGATAGCCATAAAAATATAAGCATGCAATGTTGCTGCTCTGCCGTTTTTTTTTTTCCAAATGGGCATAAACAAGTCTAATTAGACATGAAGTGCGATTACACGGACGCCACGCAGTCGTCGCCAGTTGTCGTCACTCAAACAGGCAGCAACCAGATTGCTGATGTTGCTGCTGTTGTTGCGGCTGCTGCTGCTGCTGCTGCTGCAAGTGATGTTGCTGCGACTGCTGCTGCTGCTGCTGTCGTGATTGTATTTGCTGATTGAATTGATTGGCGAACAAAAACCCAAGGCAATTATGCATCAAATATTGCCTAGATTTTTAGCACATATATGATTGCACTTATGCATTGCGGCACGTAGCAATTGCATGCTGCTCCCCGTGTCCAGTGCACAGTGTCAAGTTTTGTGTGTGCGATTGCTCAGCGCATATTGACAAAGTACAATCCAATCCGTGGAGCAGTTAATCACTCTATATATCGCCCGGGTGACAAACTGATTGAGCCGCCGGCGGTCAATACCAAAAATGGTGCGACAATTTCATGTTGCCTTTGGTGTTGCTGCTGTTGCAGCACCCGTGTTGCTGCTGTTGTTGCTCCTGCTGCTGCAGCTGCTGCTGTTGCTGCTCCTGCTACGTGCTGCTGGCTGCTGGCTGCATCTGCACCCAGCTTGAGCTCCCTGTTACCGATGTGTACTACTGATGTTGCTCCCTACCCCGACAGCAACACGTTTGTTTTGGGCTTTTGCGTGTTGATTGCTAAAAGGTAAAATCGCTGTTGCTGCCGAGAGAGATTGCCGTGTTGCTGTTGTTGCACACTCATTGTTGGCATATTATCACATAATTTAACTGATGATGGCACTGCTGTCGCCGTTGTTGTCTTTGTCTTTGTCGTTGTCGTTGTTGCCTTGTGTGATTGCTGTCGTCGAGTTGTTGTCGATGTTGCCTGTGCTGTTGCTGTTGCTGTTGCTGCAGCAGTTGGTGTTGCTGCAGCAGTTGGTGTTGCTGCAGCAGTTGGTGTTGCTGGCGTGCTGGGTTAATTGAATGATCACTCACACTTTGATTCGATTTGGCATGTAACCAGCGAGTTAACGGTGATCGCCAGTTAGATTGAATTGACTCCACTCCACTTTACTTCACTTAGCTGCAGTCGAAAGTTCAGCAAAATGGCAAAGTAGAAGAGCTCAGGCAAAAGGTGATCGTGAGTGAATGTCAGTCATCTCCAACTTGGATTTTAATTGGCCGCCCCAAGTGGATTTCTATTGGCAATGTAGAAAACAAACAAGAGAGCTAAATAAAATGCTGATCGATCAAAAGAGATCGTGTGAAGAAGATCGATGCCAAATTGAAATTGGCAGCAAGTGATCAACAAAATGTTTCTCGACTTGAACAACTGATGGCGTGATGGCTTGATCACTTGATCGCTTGAACGCTTGATCTCCTGGATCATCATTGGTTCAATGATCTCGGTCGATTGCCAGTTCTAAGGCACCGCAGCTCGGAGCCAATGACAATGATAAACTCTCGATCATCTCCGAACTCAATTAGGCAGCACAACCATTTTCGGCTACCTGTTGACCAATTATGGCCATAATTGAAGCGCCTCTGATGATCATGATAATGATGATGATGAGGATGACTAAGCCCAGATTATTGAGCTGAGTCGTTTTTATTAAGCTGTATTATGTATTAAGCGATATGCATATTGAGAGATCTATACCATAAATATCAACACGAACCAACGAAACTGTTGATCGGCGAGAAAGAGCAAAAGAGAGGTTCAGCCTCGCAGTCCATGTCTTAATTAAGTTGCCGGATCAGGTAGATTCCGGAGACCCAGTAGAGATCCGACATCCCCCTGACAGGGGCCCACCGTGCTCATATTGATCTGTAAATTATGCATAATTTTAATGCGCCCGAATGGAGAAACAAAAAACGAAAAACGGGGAAAAAAAAACAAACAGCCACCCAAGTCTCAAAATCTCTTTTGCCGGACATGTCAAAACTCTCACGATGCAGCTGCCAATCGAATCGAATTCGAATCCGAAATACGGCCGACCAAGTCAAAATTTATTTACAATTTATAACAATTCTTTTCGGCTGCCTTATCGGCCGGTGGTCGGTGTTCATTCGAGTAGAGTTGGTCGGGGTATAAAATGTTAATTAAACGGATTTACATTTTAATGACAACACGAAGCGAAGGCCGCAAGAGTCCACAGAAAACCGATTGAGATACAGACAGACAGAAAGAGTTGTATGTGGAGCCCCACTTCAAAAAAAAAAAAAAAAAAAAGTCCAACAGAATGCAGCCAATTGCAAATTTGCTTAGCAAAATGGGCGGCGTTTTGGGGGCAGCTGAAAGACAAAAAAAAAAACAAAAAAGAAGCCAGCTAAAAAGAAACCGAACATTGAGCATTCGATATTCAATGAAATCATTGCAGCAGCTGCCTAATGATGCCTTTGCCTGTCCACTGCGGTGGTTTTTTTTTGCTTCTTTTTCTTTTTTTTTTGTATGCAAATCGATCGTGCCTGGTCCTCTAGAAAATATCCACCCCCTCTCCACTTCAAAAAAAAAAAAAAAAACAACAAGAGTCACAGTCGATTGGCCGGGAGCTGAATGGAGCGAATGCGCAGCTAAAAGCCAACTTGGAACACGAGTTCTGGCACCCAGTGGCTGCGGTTGGATGCGGCCCACTGATCCCCACCAGACTCGATAGCCACGGGCTATCGATAGGCGACTGTCGTGGCCAGCTTGGCAAGGCAAGCAGAACGCCATGGTGGCCACTATTTCACTTGCCATATATTTAGATTGAGTAAGCATAAGCTTAATTCATTGCAAAAAAAAAAAAGAAAGTTATCGCTTACATTTCGATTAATTCGATAATTTCGTAGATCTAACTGTTATTTTGATGTTTTTTTAACTACATTCAAAGTTAATTCAAAATCCTTAAACGCCAGAGTTGGTCAAGTGCCATAACTTATCAGTAAGTAATCGATTTGCTTTACTTGGCCATACCCAATTGAAGCCGTTTAGATCGTAAAAAACACTCCTCCAATGGACATTAATCGATTTGTAATACGCCTGCTCTTCGGGTGCTTCATTAATAATCGTTTGTAACCGCCACCCACATAAAGCGCACACCCGTACTGGCAAACACCTAGACCGACTATCGATGATTATTTATCGCTTTTGCGTTTGCCATTTCCACCGCCTCCTGCCCCTTTGGCCACAATCTTGTTGAAGTCTAGCCCATAGGAGGGCCATAAATTAGCGACTGGTCAGAATGAGAGGCCCCGTCGTCTATGTGAAGTCCGCCGCCGCTGCCTGTTTATAAATGAGTCGAGTTATGGAGAGCTCGGCGGGCCATAGATAAAAACTAAGGCTGGAGGAGGAGAAGAGGATCGCTTAGGATCGGTTCGGTGCGGTTCGGATCCCAGGGGCGGCTGGCTAATGGTTAGGCTAGAGAGCTACCGATCTTGAAACCCCGCTATATATCGTATCCCCCTTTGGACTATCAGCAAATGACAAATATTTCAAATGATTTCAACACTTTGCCGATGCCGCGCTCTTTTCGCTCTGTGGCCCGATGATTTGCGTTTTATTGCAGCTAATAAATTGAATGGCGACCCACCACTGAGAAACTAACTGGGGGAATGGAAAACGGCGAACGGCGAACGGCGCATGGAGTAGGGAGGATTTGGAGGATCGGGGATATCGGGTCTGGTTTGGGCCAACTATTTTGCTGCGATAAGGAGTAGCAGCAACAGTAGTGGTGGTGTTGCATGCAACATGCAACTGGCCATTCGGCGCATGCGTGTGTGCATTTCAATGCAACACTGATAAAGGTGTTCAACGCTCGATGACATTAGCACCATCCAAATGCCGCAATCAACTGAAACCCCTCTGTAGACACCATACATTTGCGTCGAATTCCCCCATCCTCTCGATTTTCTTAAAGCCCGCAGTTTTTTTTTTTTTTATTTTGTTTTTACTCTCTTTTGCCATATTTGTCGGCGCCTTTTGTTCTTCTTTATTAAAAAGGCGAATAATCATAATAAAGAACCAACAACTCGCGACGTTGTCGTTGTCGTTCAAGTTGTTGTCGTCCATTTAGCCACTGAGTTTTGGCTGAGCAGCCGCACATCGGCGAACTGCCAAGAAGAAGCGGGTTTCCAGTCGCATCTTCTTTCGATTTGGGTTTCGGTTTCGGGTTTTGGGTCTCTGGAGTGTTCTGTATTCTGGGTTTTGGGCTCAGGTTCAGGTTCAGGTTCAGCCGCTCGTTCGGTAGCCGCTAGACTTGGACATTAATCGATAACACTTGAGTATTTTTTCATGTTCCGCAGGCGAGCCATTAAGCGATTGTCCACCAAAGTTGTTCGCTTACGCCAATATCGTGTGTGTTGGTGTTGCGATTGGTGTTGCTGTTTACCTTAAGTAGTTCAGCTGTTCCACGAAAATCGCCGATTTACCTGGCATTATCCGAAGAGGATCATTTTATGGAGCAATCCATCCATGCAATTCGTCAATGGGTCCCTTTTTAAATTTGAATCTATTTGTCTGAGTACTATAAGTTTTTGATTTTAGCCAATTCCTTCTCTTTAAACAGTTGTCTTAATGAGATTCCACTGAAAGCGTTAATGGTAATACCATCATGATATTCTGGGTCCTTCGTTCTCAATTCTCAGGTCTCAATACCTTTACCTTATTCCCTATACACCGAACTGGGACCTGGGATCTGGGATCTCACTCCATCCTCCATCCGAAAACTCGGCAATTACTAAAAGACAAATTTATTTGCACGCATGCAGAGGAGTTGTGCGATGATGCGGGTTTGTCTTTGGAACTTGGGACTTTGAGTGGATATGGAACTGGGATCGGCACTGAAGCCGAGGCTACTGTTCGACAAGTGTTAAGCATAATGCAGACACACACTCAGATGGCGGATAAATGGAATGGATGGAGAGGATCTGGACTTTAATTGAAGTGCGGCCCGACTCGCATCATTGACATTAAGTGTCGATAAATTAAGCATACGCAATGTTCGCCCCGCGTTTTTATGAATGGAAGCCGAACGGCGAGAAAAAAAAACAAATGTGAAAGGTTCCTCTCCACACGGAACGCTTGGTAGTTTGGTCTTTCGACCGCCCCGACTGCGGCATAAATTGCCGATAATTTACTGTATATAAAAATCAACACAAAACATTTTATGTTAATGAAAATAAAAGCGCAAAGCGTAGTGAAAGCCAGGGGCGAAGGGAACTCCAGCTAAACTTGACTTCGAACTGGAACTGGAACTAAGCGGCAGAGATGGAGATGGAGATGGCAAATACAGTAGCCGGGTCAGATAGCCCAGATATCTAGGCAATTAATGGGCAGCGCAGGTTCGACTAATGAGCCGCATTTATATGTCGTGTTGTTATACCAAGCTGGTAGTGGGAGATCGGTTCTAATTTGGCAAACGATTTTTTTTTTTTTGGCCTGGCCATCGAAAGTGTCGCTGGGCCTTTGGCCTGACTCTGACCCAAACAAATGATGCAAAGAACCAACGGTCGAGCAATCCAGCGATCAACCGATCCACTGATCCACCGATCCGCTGATCCACTGATCCACAGCCTTTTGATGACAGCCGCTATCTTATCAGTGAGTTGAGCACTGAGGCAGCGGAGCATTAAAATTGTTTTATTTTATAACTTAATTACTGGCAGCCGGACGGACATTAGTCTGTCATTTTACAATATGGTAAGTGAGACAGACACCCCACCTCTCCAAACAAAAAACACATACAAATCGTCACTTGTTTGATATTCAAACTCTGATACTCTGAAACTGTGGCGTTTTGTATTCTTTTGTTTTAATGAATGAAAAATAAAGAGGGGAATGGAAATGAGCCTGATAATGGGTCAGCTCAGCGTGTGTGTGGGCAGAGTTTTTAGAGTTTTCTAAGTGTTTCATAGTCGCAGGCCCAAAGCAGAGCCACACGCGGTGAGAGCCGAAAACTCGGTGGCAACTGAAAAACTAAAGAACTAGAGATCACAGACACTGACTGCTGCTATTTGAGTTCTTTGCTTAATTAACAACAAAAAGGAAAAGGCCGAGATACACAAACGATGGCAGAGCGTGGCGAAGAGTTGGATATAAAAATTAATTAGCAGACCCGAAATCAAATGCATGAAACTTCTACGGCAAGGAGATGTACTTTGGTTGCGAAGGGGGAGAAAAAAAGTAGTCAGCTTGTCTATTACAGAACAGAAATAACAGAAATAAACCAGTATATTACGGAATTGCAATTATAAATTCATTAAGAATATTAGCAGACTGATAGACATTTTACACTCCATAGGTAGCACTTCCGCGCCCAGAAGATCAAACGCAATATGTGTTTTTAATTAACTTTTTAGAGGTCATAAAGGTTTTCAGACGGCAAGGTGCGCTGCAATCACCCCGAAAATGGGACCAATAAAAACCAATTTCAATTCCAATTCCAATTTCCCTGACGGTGTGTGTGCTTGTCGCTTCTTGCGGCTAATCGAGAAATTAAGTGTAAAATTATGTTAATCAGCACACACACACACACCGTCCAGCGTTGATTGAGGAAATTGTCGTTGTTGTTCATTCATATTGGTTTCCCTTGCCTCGCACCAATTTGGCTAATCAGTTGCAACGGAAATCCCCCCCCGAAAATCAAGACAAATTTAAAATCAAATAAACTGGAGAAAATGAATACGAGTCTTATAAGGTAGTAGGTCGACTGCCCACAATTTCCGTGCTCCCACAGCGATCTATGCTAATGAGGGGTGGTCAATGTTGTTGATTCCGGCCAAAGAAAGAAAGTCAAAATCGAGCAACCAAATGCAAACTTAGAAATTAAGTTTTATTTTATTTGGGAGAGATCGGTGGTAGCAAAAAAAAAAAAAAAAAATGATAATAATAAAGGCAGCGCATCCCCATGTGACGGCCATAAAAATGTGCGTTAATAACATTGCCGCCAAAGTGAAGTTGGCAATAAAATGGCAGATTCATGTGACGATGACGATGACGATGGTGATACCGATGAGAGGACGACGCTTGACGCTGACGATGACGATGATTATGATGATGATGACGATGGCAATGGCGCTGCTACCGACGCGTTTTGGTGGGAAATACGATGGCCTATGCCAAGTACATATCGATCCCAGCCGAGACATAAAAATTTACGTCCCATAAATATCCACACAAGGCTGCTGCTGCTGTTGCTGCTGTTGCTTCTGCTGCTGCCTCGGATGTTGCAGATTCGCATTTATGCGTTTAATGATAAAGAAGAATGGGGAATGGCACATCGGCCGGCGGGGTATTGTGGGGCAATCGGAGCGAAGCGCCTGCGTAGCGAGCTGCCAGCGGTAGCCACCTTAAGTGCCACATTGCGTTTTTGTTTTTGCTGGCCGGGCCACACAGCAACCACTGGTCACCCTCTCTCTTTCCCACTCGAGGCGTTACGCGTCCGGTGGTCCACGACAGCCGCCACAAAACGAGCTGCGATAAGGCGCCCAATGTTCAGGCCACCGCTGCTTCGAAAGTCAGCTGAAAATGCGCATTGTTGTACTCGATATTCTCTTTGCGTTGTCTAAGTGGCGCCCAACGTGGGGCCTTGAAGTGACACAAATTAGGATTGCAATTGAGAATTGAGCGGAAATCCTAAGTGAAGTGTTTAATCAATTGCTTATTCTAGTGCTTGGTAGGTTACAAGTTCAAACTCTTTAATACACCGTACACTAAATTTGCGCTGCAAGCAATCTAAAGTGTTAACAACTTTTCATTCATAGATGCTTTCGATCTTCTCATAGTGCATACTTTGATAGTGTCTCTCGAAGAAGGCTGGCTTACAAGCCGCTTAACATACCTTCAAATTGAAATTCCAGCTATCGAAACCAATAAAATGCCCCTCCAGAAATTGGGTTAGCTGCTCGCTTAGAAGCAGTTGCTGCCACTGCGGTGCGTGCGTCTTGCAGCTGCCACATCGAAACCCGTTAGCTGAATATCCACAGTGAGAACGACCTTGTCGCGTTTTTGTGGTCGTTTGCGGTTCGTTTGTGCCTAATTAACAAGTTGGCTTTTGGCGTCAGTCAGCAGGCAGTCAGGCGCAGGCAGCACGCCCAAGAAACAGCATCCCAAACAGTCGCAACATCCTCATGCAAAGCAGGAAGGAGGGGGGCTGGCAGCAGTTACTACCACTGTAATACCACATGCATTATACCAGATACCATTTGGACTGGGGCGATCCGATGTTGCCCCCGAAAGCTTGTTACAGGACGGCGGCTAAGACGGCGCCTGTGCTGCCGCCGTCGCGTCGCCTCGTCCCAAGATGAATGTGTGTCGTTGTCAGGCCTTGTATTTTGTATGTAATTGGCTTGGCCTGCCTCTTTGCCTCCATGCCCCCATTGCCCCCATTGCCCCCTTGCCCAATTGCCGGCTGGCTTGCTTAAATAGATGCCTGGCCACTGTTGGCGTCACCTGTCGCCCACTGTCCAGTGTCCACACAGTGTACCGCACTGTGCCCTCCCTCCCTCCCCCCCCTTCCGCCGCATTCGGCAACCAAAAAGCCAAAGACATTTGCAAATCTTTTGTTTCCCATGTCCGATCATTTCTCATATAGGCGAGCGGTCTCCAAAGCCGACGACAAGCGAAAACGACGACGACAAAGGAATACCGCAGGCGCCAGCCAGCCCAAAAAAAGAAAAAAAAAATAAAACGAGGAAAAAATCGAAAACCCGAGAGAAGTAAAACCAAAAAACGTAGCAAATAAAATAAAAGAACTCCAGACAACGATGCAGACGACGAAGACGACGTTGAGGCCACCAGCGGCCAGTCAAAGTCGGTAGGGGGGGATTTCGAAGGGGGGGGGGGCTTCAGCTGAGCACGAGCTTTTGTGAGCGCCACAGGACGAGGACGACGACAACCTCTTTGGGGCATTGTCTTCGTGGAGGAGGAGGAGCGACATTCAAATCTTAACTCGAAATCAACGGCGACCGGAGACGCTGGCTGCCCGATTCTTCAATTCTTCGGGCTTCTTCAGGCGGCCCCAAGCTCCAGGCCAAAACAAATTCGAACTGCCAAAATAATAAGCCGAGGTCCGCTGCATTTTTATGGCGTAGAGACAAATGCGTGGCTCTCTGTCTTCTGAAGGTCGCCACGTTGCTAACGCCAGTGTCTTTAGATTCTTCAGTGTCTTCTTCCTTTTTTTTTTTTTTTTTTTTTTTTTATATATATATTCTTATATATTCTTTTTCAGGCCGGTGGTCGCCGCTTCTGCGCTGGTGCTGCCATAAAATTTTTGAAACCAGCTCGAGAAAACAGCGAGGCTCTTTGGGACAGATAAGAAATTTTTGCTGAAAACTCGTGCGCCAAAGGAAGCGACAACCGACCGACCGGTTTCATACACACACACACACACACACACACATACATACAAATGTATTGATGGGGGCCCTGACTGCATAAAATTTGTTTGTGCCATCCTTGGATCCGGGGGCATACAAATTGGCTTAGGCAGCGTCTTTGGCTTTAAGTTGTTGGCTGTATGCCCGTGTGGCTGGATGGTTGGATGGTTGGATGGTTGGATGGCTGGCTGGCCGTCGGTAGCAGTGCGCAGTTTAGATGGCTATCAGTAAATAGAACACAAATGAAATTCATCGATAGAAATCGAAATCGCATCGGGGGCGGTTGGCCAAATCAAAAAATGGGAAAAAGGCGATGAAGGTTGGTGAGGGGAGAGGTGGAAAGGGAGAAAAGGGCCTCCGTTCTAGGTCTCAGCGTTGTCGTGGCGACCATGTGATGGGGTACACATGTTGCTGGCACGACAAAAACAGCAGCCTGAGTTCTGACCTTTTGCCAGCCAGCCATGCAGCCATGCAGCCAGCAACCAGCAACCAGCAACCAACAGGCAACAAGCAGCAGGCAACAGCCAACAGCCAGCAGACGACAAAACTACAAGCAGCGCAACACTTAGCCATTGAGCCACACAAAAGGTGGTGCATGGTATGATGATTTTAGGTGACTCCACTTTTGGCGGGGTGGCCTATCAGGGAGCGAGCTAGCTGGGCGTCGTGAGCAGCGGGTGGCCGCCGCCCCAAATGGCCGCCGGTGGGAGGCAATGCAAAAAGCAAGCCGAAAGACTGGCTAAAAAGACTGACTGGATAGACAGATAGCTTCGACGGGGGATGGTTAAGCCGAAAGGCCTCGGGCACAACCAGAAGTTGCCACCGTCGTCACCAGATGGTAGCTGTCTCCTGTCGTCGAACAACACAGGCCAAGAAAATCCCCAATCAGAGTTCAGGGAAAGGTTCCATATTGGCAACAATGCGGGGAAAAGCGCGGAGCCAGTAACGAAAAGCGAAAAGGGCTTAGAGGAAACCTATAAAATCATTTCAAAGAGAAGTTGATTGTACGGGTTCTGCTTGCTGTGGAAATGCGTTTTTTATCTGCGTTGAATTGCTCGAAATCCTTTTTTGCTTGCCAAAAAGCAGCTCGTGAATATACAAAAAAAAACAAATTTAGCATTTTATATTTGAGAAGTATTCTCTCTTCATATTTCATGTATAGATTTTTTTCTAAAATGCACGGCTCAGTTACCATCGCGAAACCTTTTTGCTTCACAGACAAGCCGAACAAATCTATACTTTCGGATATTGTATAATTAATTGGCCCAAAGATTCAGATATCATTACAGGCCCTTCCTTCATTATCGGATTTTGGCGTTAAAGTAGCGGTGCGCATTAATCCCCAGACACGATTTTAGTCAATTAATCAATAGGGAAGACAGCAGAAGAAGCAGCAGAAGCAGCAGCAGTCTGGGAAGAACAATAGAAAGCCACTTGAAGCCTTTGGCGACACTCGAGCACACGCACACAAAGTCTAAAGACAAAGCCACGGTTACAAAGCAGAGGCGCAGACAGAGACAAAGATACAGATACAGATACAGATACTGAAACATAAACAGATTCAGATGAGTGTATAATCTGGCTCTAATGATGCTGATGCTGAGCTGCTGCCGCTTCTGCTGCTGCTGCTGCTGCTGCTGCTGCTGATGATGATGATGATGACAAAAAGCCAAACAACCCAGCAGCAGCCCGGGGGTCTCAAATGGGCACCCTACTGTCGACAGCTTCAGCTCCAGAGGGATAAGCGGGCCAAAAGGGGTTAATCTTTGGCCCGAACCTCAAACTCAACCACAGCCTTAAACTCTGGCTCAGACTCCGGCTGTCCGCAGCTCATTCTCACATCATTAATTACAAAATTATTGGGTCTCCTCGTCGTCGTGTGCGTTTGGCTTGGCGCTGGTTCAGGTAATATCCGAAATACACACAGGTGGATTGGATTGGATTCGATTGGATTTTAGCCGCAGGAACTGTAACAACAAACCAAAATTCAGCCCAACAGCTAAGCAAAATGTTAATTTTCAAATCTCCGTGGGAACTGAAATTAGTCGTTAACACACAGATACAGACAGATACGCCAGAGATGCTACAAAGCAAAACCCAAAGATTTGGTTGTGGTTTTGACCTGCGGGCGGCCAACACATATTAGCATTGTTGATTTTGAGCAGCTTAGCGAGCAGCTCTTGGGGGCACAACAGATCACCCAGTAGTTATTGATAGACGAACTTTTCGAGATCAGTTGAATGGGAAAAATGCGTGCTTAATATAAAGAATGTAGAACATGAGAGAGACTTAAACTAAAATCCTTTTATGGTATTAGCATTTTAAATATATCCGCTTGTAGGAGTAAGAGTTTTCTTATACCCATATATTTGCCATCCCAAATTCACCTCGATATGTAATTTTTCGCCGTGTGCACACGTATCTTTTGCATCTACCCTGTCTATCGGCCATAATTGGACCCTGACTGACTCACGGGGCCAGCACACCATGATTGGCTTAGTCCGAGAACCCTGAAGTCCGATGTCTGAAGTTTGGGGCCTGAGTTAGTGGCAATTAAACGATTTCGGTTCGTGTGCTGTCTTCAGCTGTCTGGGCCTGCTGATGCTGCATGATTAATATGTTTTTGAGTAGTTCTTAGCCAAGGGCCACCATATCGACCAAACAAGCCACGATTTTTGGTTTTTTTCTGTTTCGATTTTTTTTTTTTTTCCGAAAACAAGAGGCAGGAAAAGCCAAGTCAGTTAGCCGGTTGACAAATCGTTTGTAAATGGCTGCCAGACAAAAGTGGAACACACGCACTCCACTTGGGTCGAAATTGGAAGGGTAAGGGGGCATCGCCAGAACTTCAGAGCCGACCATCGAAATTATAGTGTTCCAAAGTGTGCCTGGTCAGCAATCAAAAGTTCATCAAATATGTGTGCTACTCCGGTGATTCGTGAGGGTTGAATTTCTGTTGAATTTTGAAAAGAAGAATTCAAATACCATGGCTAGCACTTAGCAAAAGAATCTTTACATAAGTGAGGCGGTTAGAGGAGAAAACAAATGTATCTTATTTATACGGTTTCCCAGAGATACGAGCCACATTTGCCTCATCTCGTAAGCCCCCATCGACGGCTCCATACATCGAAATCGAACTCAGACAGCAAACAATCGACTGAGACCAGCTAATCCCCCAGTCCAACATCAAGCTGCCAACACCTGCCACTCACTAGAATCATCCGGGTTAGCATTTACCCATTTATTTCATTTAGCCGCTTGGCCACTTGAAGAACTCGATTCGGCAAATGGATAAATCGCATTCGCTCACAAATGGCAATCCCATTGAGTCCGAGGTGCAGCTTTAAGCAATCCAATTAAATGCGAATTGAAAATGTACCAGAGGGGCCTGTGACAATAAGCAGCCGAGATGGATGCTGAATGCAAAATCCCCATTGAATGTCTGCATAATAATGCCTAAATAATGAGCGAGTGAAGAGCGCGAAGCACTCCAAAGACATTAGCGCACTTGAACCATGGGGAGAAATGCGAGGATATGGCCCGCCACTCGGCTAACGGAAATGTTTTTTTTTTTTTCAATAATGAGCGCCAAAAAGGAAAGAGACAGCGGGCAGTGCAAAGGAGACAGCGCGAGAGGGAGAGAGAGAGAGAGAGAGAGCGACTGCTTTTGGGTGTTTGTCAAGTGCTGCAAGTACTCCACTGGGTACACCCACCCACCCACCCACTGCACTCCATTGCACTTCATCCCAACGAATTCCGCGCTTTTTTCCGGGTGTCAGGTTAAGTGTGCGAGCGAAGCAGCAATGGCTGTTCGCAATTTGCATGCAGTGCAGCGAACAAATGAGCAGAATAAATTAAGACAAGGCGGGCAGAGCCTTAAATGTGCACTTAAAAAAAAAACAGTTCGACTTATGATTGCTAGTATATTGACACAAAAGTCAGAATATTGTTTTCAATATAGAAGAAAACACTAACTAAACGTATTAAACTTAAGCCATCAGATTTTTTGTTTGAATTAATTAGTTTACTATGGATATTTTACATATATAACAACTTTAAGAATAATTAGAGAAATAATAAAACATAAATACTTATGCATGGCAGAGTGGCGTCCGAAGGATCTGTAGGATGCGAACTAAAGAAATGCAGCCCGAAAGCTGAAGAGGCAGCTGGAGAAGAAACTGGAGGAGGAGAATCCATGGCCGCTTGACAAAAGACACTTGAGGCCAACAAAAACGGCAAGGAGAAGGAAAATAAAGGAAAAACAACAACTGGGGGCATAAATAAAGATGACGAAGCTGGCCAGAAAGAGAGGGCAGACGAGAAAGCGAAAGCAAAAGCAAAAAAAAAAAAAAAAAAAAAAATATGCCTAAAGGTGCTGAGGCGCCAGAAAGAGAGCGAGCGATTGCAATGGCTTTTTACCACAATGGCGGAAATGTGTGAATGAGGTGGCCACTCGAGAGCCAGAAAGAGACGGGGTGTATGCGAAATGAAAGAGAGGGGCGACTATAATTAGCACAGTCCACGCGTTTTATTTATTTTACTTTATTTTATTTTATTTTATTTATTTCTCTTCTTCGCTCTTCTTTTTGCTCAAGACGCACGCGAAACGCACTCACACTCACAATCACAATCACACTCACACTCGCGCACTGGCAAACTCAAACAGCCCGGGCAATTAAACTAGGTACACTCCCCTTCGCAATTTGTCATCGCCTTGAGTGCATTTTAATCGTAAACGTAATAAAAAAAAAAAGAAAAAAATATTTATATATAAATAATAAATAGCTATGGTGGCCCAAGGGTTAATTGCTAACCCACTTGGTCGATCGTCGCCCGCTTAATTACTGGAAAGCGCCCATTGCACCAAACTAAACCACTCAAACCACCTCGGCCAGTGGGTCAGGAATTGTTGACTTGCACAAATTGCTTTATAATCGTCATCAATAAATGAAGCCGGTCATTAAGGCGGTCATATACAATATGTATGTACATATCGACACTTGTATCACCATTGCCCCCAAAGCTCGACCACTTTCCCATCTGCAATCCTCCGACTTACAGCCATAAGCAAAATTGTTGGGCAAATATAAAATTTATTTACGTGCCCAAAAAATATTTGTTTATTCGCTAGAGTATAGGGTGCTTTCGGTGCCTAGACACTTTGCAGCAAGGAGATCTCTAGAACTTGAATTTACAAAGTGGATGCCAATGGAAGATCTTTCGGCCATGTTTGATATATTAAAAACATATACAATCAACTCTATACAACCTTGAATAATTTCTGATTGCAATTTCGTTGGATGGCATTGATTTCTGTATTTTTAGCAGTGATCGCATCGCATCGAAAAATTGATCGGACATTCCCGAGGATGGCGTGACTCAGGTTCAAAATCAAAACGAATCGAATCGAATCGAATCGAATCAAAATCGGCGCCCGTCGGGAATGAAATCGGAATCAGAATCACCAAAAATCACCCCCTCTCCGTTGAATTTTCGTTCGCTTTCGGTGGAAGCAGCGAATACGTGTCACAAATTATTAATAATCTATAATAAAAAGTATAATTTCATTTAATAATGAGACGCGTGTAGAAATCGTCAGGATCCTCAGGTTGAATTTTTCATTTAATAAATCATCGAAAAATGATGTTGCCGCCACAGACGCATACTAATTTCCTTCTCCTTCTGCAGTTTAGTATATATTTGTATTATTATTTTGTGTGTGTGTTTTTTTTTTTTTCGTGGTTGACCACGTTGCGCCCATTTTGTGGCGCCAGGGTCGACGTTGCATGTGCCTCCTCCGCCTTTTCCACCTTTTTTTTCGTTTTTCGTTTTTGGTTGGTGCCTCATCGCTGGCAGTTAAATTTTTGTTGGTTTTCCAACGTGACGCCTGTCAGCTGGCGTTTTTCAGAGGGCCACTATATAAATTGGTAAGAGCTATGTGGCCGAGACAATTAAATGCCTAATTTTGTGTTGAGCCCCCCGCCTTAACACCGCTAACCCGTGGCGTTTGTTTTTCCAAATAATTCATTAATATTTCTCTGTTTCTCTATACTGTTGTTTTTTCTCTCTCTATTTTTTTTTTTTTTTTTTTTTTGGTAATTATGACGGGCGGCGCTTGCCTGCCTGAGTTGCATGTGCAATGCATTTTTCGTTGGGCGTTTTGGGTGCCAATTTCATGCGCTTTTCTCGTTAAGAGCGATAATTTATCAACAAGCTGGAAAATGTGGTTAACGCCCGAGGGAGTTTAAAAACAAAAAAAAAAGTGAGGAAAACATTAACTGCCAGCCAGACAGAAAGAAGTTTTTAATGCTTAAAGCTGTGATTTCATTATCTCACATGCAAATAAGTGGTATTATTGATTGACAGCGATAATAATTGGCTTGCATAATATTTAGTTTAAAATTATTGCAGTTTTTTCACATTTGAAAAGTATTTAATTTTAATATTATTTTCTTTTCAGTTTTAGTGGGCATTCTTTGCTGGAGCGAAGAAACTGCGCCACAAGACAAAACGGGGTTATTATCTCCCCACTGTGCCGCTGCCACGCCCCCAGTGCAACGCCCTAGTCTGGGCATATATAGTCATTCATCTATTTTCCACCAGGTACTCAGGTAAATATGGCTCTACACAACGAAAAACATTTCAAACAGGGAGAATTTAAATATTTTTTTAATTCTTCAAGAAATTAATTTATTATTGGGTTAACCTTTAGTCATATTCCTTAATCTTGATATGTTAGTAAACTTGAAAACTCCGAACCGTGGTGAAGTATTTTTTTCTGTGCATAGATCAGGGTTCGGTTCGCTTCAGTTCGGACTCCCATCATCATCATCATCATCTGGCTGAGGTGCAACGATAACAATAATTGCCCACCATTTTCTAGGTTATTATTTCGTTATTGCTGTTGCTGCTGACCCGTGTGTGTAAATTATCGGGGAGAAAATAATGAAATATAGTGCAATATATACATATAAAAATATATAAGAAACGGCTTCGCTCCATTTGCCAGCGGCATCGAATCGATTGATTCAATTAATTATCCCAATAATAGCTTGTGCCCCCTCTGTTCTTATTTATCCTATTTTTTGTTTTCTATTTTTTTTTTTTTGTGCGTGTGCCTTGTCTAATCAAGTTTTCTCTATATTTTCTATACTGTTTTTTTTTTTCATCGGCGTGGCTTCGTTTATGCAAATAAACACACACACATATTCATACATTTTGAAAATTGTTTTCCCAGTGATTGACGCTTTGACAGAGACAACTTAGTTGTCAACACGCAAGAATCATGTCCACAACGGAGTTGTGATATACCCCATATGTATGTTAGTAAGCTCATAGAACACAGAACCTTAACAATATTCAACTACAGCAACTATCAATCTATGACAACCCCTCCCCCCTTTCCACACTCAACAACCAACAATTCCGCTTCTTTTTTTTCACAGGCGCCCCACGTTTATAATGAGAGACAACACAGAATTTGCGTGCAACATCATAGTTGTTCTCGTTGTTGTCTGTATATTGGATGTTGTTAAAGTTGTTGCCATAATTGTTGTCATACTAACTATAGTTCTGTACGGTTAATGGCATAGCGACGATAAATCAGGCCAATAATCGAATCAAACAGGCAAGTGAAATTATAGGAGTGTCAATCTGGTTTATAACATCAACTAATAAATGCTACTAGTGATTCGTTTATTCTGGAAACGTATTTGGTGCTTCTCAAAAATCATCATTTCAACCGGCGTCTTTCTGGTTAATGACTTTCACTTGTCCGCAGTGTCAAAGTGAAAGAATCTCTCAAAGCAAAGACAGATAAACGATGGTAAACAGAGGGAAAGGAATGAATGGTTTTTTCGGGGATCTCGACAACGTTGCGACTAAGTAAAGATCAACAAGAGGATCAAAGGTCGTCAGACGTTTTGGTATATTCATATATGCCAGTGGCGCCGCTAGAATATAAAAAAATATATTCAAAAGAAGAATTCTTAGTACATTTATGGAAATATTTTGAATGAAATGTAAAATTGGTTTCCAATGACTTTCATTTGGCATATTAAGTCAAAAAATTATGCATTTTAATGTCGAAGAGAAGCCACAGCAATGGGCAAATCTCTTTAAATATTCTCCTCACACAAAGACCAAGATAATAACCTGCTATCTGATGACCTCGGAGATTATAAAGATTAGTCTTCAGGCGCCAGCAAAGGCAGCTTCCGTTTTCGTCCCACTCGAGTGTTGCAAGCTGTCTGAGTGGGGAAAAATGCGCTATCTTTTGTGGTGGACTGCAGCAGGTGATTCTCCATATGAATCCAATTCGAAATGTGAATCTACAGCTCAGCGCAGACTTGCAGACAAGTCAAACAACACCAGAGATCACGGGCAAATATCTTAAATTCAAATGGAAACAAAGGCAAACAGACACGCAAACAAACAGATGAAAGATGCACGACAGACAGTCTGAGTTGGGAACAAACATTTGAATACCAATAGAGATTTACACAATGTGGTAGCATGTTTGAGGTGTTTAACTGTCACCTCAGACTTAGGCACTCCATAGATAACGCATCTCATGGCATAACGATCCCATTCCAAGCGATCTGATGGCGCTACTTCAGACAGAGATGACTTGCATGGGGCCCTACACTTGAAGAAACTAAGCGTGAAGCAAATAAATGATGTCTCTTTTTTTTGAGATTTATTTCCAATGTCTTTTAAGGTGTGCAAACTTCTACGATCATTTTTCAAATATTTTTATATAGTTTAAGATATTTTGAAAAATTTTTCCCTTGTGTAAGAGGCACACTTCGGGGCAAAGTGCGTTTGTGAGTTGATAGTCGCGTTTAGAAATCTATTTGCCAGACAAATATTGCACTTCCTGTGCCCCGGCTCAATCCATTCCCCGCCCCTCTCCGCCAGCCTCATGGGATGGAAATCCAAGTCAAGCTTGTCTATTTGCGTTGGCCTAATGGAAAAGCCAATGTGCCGCCCCCAAACACACATTTCCTGTGATCTCCTTTTTGGCAACAATGGCCAAACAATGGCTGGCTTTCCTCGCCAGCTGGCGCTGCTCACTTGGATTTGCTGTATTCTTGTGTGACTGAATGACAAGATACTGAGATGAAAATATACATTTTTTTTCTTCTTTTTTTTTTTTTTTGATTTTGGGGGGGGTAGAGAAGCAAGGGGTCTTAATCGCTCTGCACGCACACTTGCCGCACAATGGGATCCCGGGATCCTTTGCACAGCATGCGTGCATTGTCCTGGCATCATAAACTCGTCTTCAGCTGTCGTCGCGCGCCCTTAATTTCTAAGCATTTGTTTAGACATGCACCGCAGCGCAAGGAGACAATAAAGAAATCCGGGACGGGGAATAATAATAAATAGAGGAGCATAATACATAATAATAAAAAAAAAAAAAAGAAAGAAGCCCAAAGATTGTGGTGACTGCACCGCGGGAGACGTGGCGTATGAGCAATCTCGAAAAACCTCAAACATTCACGAACGAAAGAAAGAGGAAAAAGTGGGCGTGGGTCTGGTTAATTATGTTGTTAGACAACGATCGGGGATCCCAGGCCAAGATGCGCCTTTTCACTACCTACTCCCTAAGGATATTAGGATAGGATAATCTTGTTGCTGTGGCTCGCATAATCCTGCCATTCAGCAGCATCCATCCGATCCGATACGATACGGATACGATCCGATCCCATCAGCAAAATCGAATCGAAACGAGAAGAATCCAGGGGCGGGCCGCAACTAATCATCAAGGGGATTAACTGCCATTGAGAGGACCATTGCTGACTTCTCTCCTTTGTGGCCCGATGTTAATGAGGGATTGGGCGAAGTAAGGCCGTAGGTATCGGGTGTAGACCTCTGAAATTATCCACGAATAGATATCCCACCTAATTGGATGCATTTTTATATATGCATTTTATGTATGTATCTGTTTTGAACAGCTGATTCGCATTCTATGCTCGAAAAGCATTGCATTTTTTTTTTAGCAGCTGATTCATCAAACACTTTAGTTTTGAACAGCACATCCACTTAATTAATTTCCTCTCAGTCCTGGGTGCAGGCTTTCAAAATTTTCCTGCCTCTTATCTGTGCCAAGTGTTTTCCACAAATGCGAACAAGCGCAGATGTAGATAAGCCCAAAAAATGCCAGGCCAAATCGAAATCTCACTCTGGCCAAGCCCATCGTAGTTAAGGGTTAAGGGATTTAGCGGGGTTAGCCAGGTTAGAAGGCGCCTAGAAACGCTCTGGGGCATTAGCATATTACTCTACGGATGCGGATCCAAAAACCGAGGCTAACGTGACCAGCGGCACTTAAAGTCCTGCTTTTTTTTCTTCCTTTTTTTCGGGTGTTTTGTCACAAATTTTGGAACATTTAGTTTAGGTTTCTGTGGTCGACGGGCGTTGAAACTAATTAACATATTTAATGTTTTTGGCACGTTTGACTCCTGGGTTTGGCCCTGAAAAAAAAAAAACGAAAAAAAAAAATGTCCTGGCGCCAGGCCTAGTTAAAATCTAATAAAAACCTGAGCATGCCTCATAAATTTCACCTCCCGCACTGCCACCATTACATATATACATATACATATATATATGTATTTTATATTTTATTTTATTTTCGAGAGGGGTTGGTTGAGCGCCTAATGGCGAACGCGCTTTTATGTTAAATTAAAACCGAGATCCGTCCACAGTCAGTTTTTTTCGGTTTCTTTTATTTTTTTTTTGTTGGGTTGGTGGTGGCACTACTAAAATGTTGAATGTACAACGAGGTGGCAAGTACGTTGTCGCTGAGGTGCGACAAAATATCGCAAATAAAAATTCCATTTTGTGTTTTGGAATTTTTTAATATTCAAATGAAGTCGCGCAAGGGAGACGAGAAATTTGTGCCTTTGAAGAGTTTGCCGGGGTAAGTTTCGTTTTTTTTTTTTTTGCCCTCCCGTATTCAAGGGCCTTAACGTCAGCACTTTAAATGGAGAGGTCCTGAAATAACTGAACGCTTGAAGAGCTTTGGGATTTTACAAGGACATTCTTAATCGTTGCATTTCACATAGCATTTAAGGCGATTCCGCAAAGCCTATACTAAATTTAAGAAATGCCTAACATTTAATCAACTGCTAATACAATATTCAATTATAACAATGGATTTAATACTTTACTTCCTCAATGCGATTACGTGATTAATGAGAAGTTTACTTAAAGCGGAGCACTAAAATCTCGACCAGCCATTTAGTGCATTTAGTTCTTCAGGCTCAAAACGGAGTTAGGAGCACCTTAAAAATATGATTTTCCAATCACAAGCGCCAACTTAATCTGCGCTCCCATCCCACCTGGTTTTATTCCCATTCGCAAACCCATTACCATGCTCCAAACCGAGTTACGCCCTCCGGCAAATTGCGTGTGGCTTCCATCAGTTGAATGATTGATGGCTCAGACCAGTTTCTTCTCACAAAAAAAAAAAAAAGTAACCGAGAGGGCAACACAAACGCCACAAATAACCAGCTGTTGCAAAAAATAAAAATAAAATAAAGAATCCACAAGCGAGAAGAAAAAAGTTGGGCTGCTGTCGCCTTGCCGATGCTATTGCTCCTTTCACTTGGCAAAACGGCGGAGAACAGCAGGCCTAATCTAGCTGATCGCCACTGATAGCCAGGCAATGATACCCTTTTGCTCTCGACCGGGACTGAGACGCTTGGGCACCGCATGATACGATATGGTCGCCAGATAGCGGTGGCATTAGGCATTAGATAAGAAATCAGGCATTTATGTATACACCTATATATATGTACATACTATAGACGGGCACAAGGGGCGGTTGTGGTTGCAACAGCAGCAACAGCAGCAGCAGCATTATTATCATCATCGGTAGGTAGGAAGCATCCTCATTAATGGCTTATTAATTCGGGGGTTGCATTTCCAGGGGTTGCTTACCCTTACACATGCAGCAAAAGATGCGAAAGACAGGAGCCTACGGATCGAAAACTATTGTAGATCTACTGTGAATTTAAGAACTAAACATTATTAATTAATGGAAAAAAAACCTACTAACTAAATAAAGAAATATGCTTAAACCTCACCCTCAGCACACACTCATAAAATCATTTGATAATCATAAAAATAGTTATATCGATTCGCAGTGAGGTGATCAAGTTCGTTGCCGAGGTAGCCGCCATGGGACATTAGACTTTGTCAGTTGCCTAATTGGTGGCACAATGAGCATTCCATCCACTCCAATCCACTTCAATTGAAAGCAATTCAGCGCAGAGCTCTCACTCCCCCACTCTCCTTCAATATTATCATCCTTTAGAGACCTTCGACCACACGAGCCAAGGATGGCAAGGATCTGTATCTGGATCTGAATCGGAGGCTGTCAACTTCAAAAGAGCCTTTCAAATTGTATTTTGGGCAACACCTAACTACCTGACCCCGGGATGGCCCTTAAAGAGCGCGTCTAAAGCAGACAAATTGGCCATATCCCATCTACCTTATAACATATCCCATTGCCCATGCACACACACACACATACACACGTGCAGTTGCGGGCCGCCTTTGATTTTCTAAGCGAATTGTTTCAAGAAAACCACCAGAGAACGCTGCCCGAGATTGAGGTTGAAAGGCGTAGGTACAATACGGTTTATCCCAAGGATGGGCCAAAGGACTCTCCAGTGTGTGAGTGTGTGTGTGTGTGCTTTGCGCCTCAATTAATTTGATTTGCGTCCGTGTTCGTGTCCGGAAATGGAACTCCACTTGAGTTTAGTTTGTCAACCCGTTCCGTTCAGTTCCTCTCCTCGGACAGCATTTTTTTTTTTTTTTTTTCGTTGTTGTTGATTTTCGCTTCGTCTGCTCGGTTTCGGCAATACATGGTCGGGGATGCTGAGGATTGGAAATACGTTGGCTGGGATGATGATCCAGACCACTTCTCCATGGTTGAATGGGCACAGAAGATGGCCAACTATGCTTTGAACTATGGGGAAACTAATGGCAGCAGACATATGCCCCAGCTACGTACTTCACATCTTTTTCTCCCCCATTTTCAGCTTAGACGGGCATAATTTCTGGACACTGCGAAAAATGTATGCACATTCTCTTTCGATTTACTTATTTCTTGTTGAGGGATTTTCACCGAAACCAAAAATGAAATGAAGCGGTTGGGGTTGGCTAATTGGAGTAGAGAGTGTCCCAACTTGAACTGCAACAATTAAACGCATTAGGCGACACCTTCCTGCCGCTTGCAACCCACCCTCCCGTTGACCCACCCCCTTTGACCCTTTGGTGGTTCATTATACCTTATTAGGGTGGCTCTTTTGCGGCAACATGGCCGACTAGCACGCACACATGGTCACAGCACACAAATATACACACAATATACACACAATTTCAGCGAGTGCAAAGGGCGTTTAAAAACGCGCGCGTTTTCTGCCGCCCGCTAAGTGCATTTCAATGTATGAAAAGCCGCTTCCGTTTCCGCAACGCTTTGGGGCACCTCATCCAAATGAATCGCTGGCTATATAGTTACACACACACACAGTCTATATGTACAGATATGTATGTATGGCAGAACAAAGGTGGGCCACAATTACGGAATTGCGGGCCTGAAGTTCCGAAGGCCTGCGACGTTGTTGTTTTGACACGCAGCCAGCGAGCAGCAGGCAGCACAGAAAGTAGACAAAAATACAACAGAAATCACCCATATAAAATCGACCACCACCGCCCACATTGACCCCACAGCGACCGCAAAAAGTGTTAAATTATAGACTTTATAATAACGCTCAGGTCCCCGCTCTATCCCATGATTATATGATTATAACGCTTTTGAGAGCGCCAACAGCTGGCGACACACGGTGGTTGATGTTGTCGATGTTGTTGTTTCCAGAAACTATCAAAGTTAAACAGCATTATCTTCGATATTTGAGTAAATTACATATTGATTTATGGCAGTTGTCTTACCCCGAGAAGTGACTTTCCAAGAATTTCCAAGAAAATAATGTAGAATAAACTAGCTCTAGCTTTTGCAAATTTGTTGGAAATACGATTAAGAATAGAAGTATGCTTACAAACAAAATGCCATCTGTAGTTTATTACCACTTATGGTAGTCTGAATATCGAATATAGCACAATTTGATGGCTAAAATCGAAAGCGAAACTCTCGCGACTAATATTTCATTGAAATATTGACCGAAAATACCAATATATATTAAGAACGCACTGATTAAATAAATGCCCTACCGATTGGGACACCGACTCGGTAATCGCTGGCCATACCACACGCAGCGTCGGCATTTAGCCGTTTGAACTAAGCGAAATTAATGGCCAACACAGGCTACTTAGGCGGAGGCCCACGCACACCGCCGGACACGAGACACGGATTGTCCAATTGTCCCGGGGATCGGTGGAATGGTTGGAGTGGGAGGAGGAGTAGCCAGCCCTTATCCGCCGCTTGTTCGCTGTGCGATTTATGACTCGCCATGCAAAACGAGCCAAGAGATACTCGGTATAAAAAATAAAAAAAAGCGCAGGAAAAGGAGGCGGAGACATGACACAAGACTGCAGAACCACATGGCGCCCGCCCAAGATCATAATGATCGTGGATTGCAGGAGAAAGAGCGAGAAAGGGTGTATATACACACTTACATTGCACATATATATAGTATATATATATATATATCTGTGTGTATATCGCAACGGGTGGGCACCACCGTCCGATCAATAAAAATGAAAATTTGCCCAGCAGTTGATGAAATTTACGCGATCGGCGTCGGCATAACTACAAAGTCAAAAGAAGCGCGCGAGCGCGGCCTTCAAATGGAAAAGTCCACCGACAATTCGCCTGGCGCCCCCCCCCTCCCTCCCTCCCTTCAACTTCCTCAGACCGCCTTTATGTACCCCCCCCGGCCATCCAGAATCGGCGATCCGATTCCGGGCTTATCCATTCGCTTCATGCGTGTGAGAAGTTTTAGATAAGCCAGCCAGCCATGGAGTACTTACTATATATACTTCAAAGTGCAAAACCCGAACGAAAACGAGTCGGATGCCATGCAAATTCGCATTGATAAGCAAAAATAGGGGGGGTTGGTTACTGCTGGAGATGATATTTGAAGTGGCGAGTGTTAGGCGCAGGCTCTTTGATATGGGGCCTAGATAAAGTCCGCTTTGATGTGCTAAAGTTCCGTTGAATCTCGTGATACTGTTTTGCTTGCAAGCTTCATTGGCGAATGAGTTAATTACTTTTTAAGACAGGAACATCAATGGATGAGCTGGAGCTAAAGTGCGCACTTACTGTTAGGAGAATTAAAAAGTCAGTCCTTATGATCTCACACACACACACTCGCAATTATCATGAGATAATAACGCTTAATTTTGGACTAATACCGCTACTAGGCGACGCTAAATAATTGTAAATCCAGTTGTATTCCTTGGTATCGTTGAGTTTTGGATCGTGTTTTTTTTTTCTTTAGTTATGGATTGTGTGGTTGTGTTGTATCTTAGATAACTAATGCGGTAAACAAAGAAGACGTACAGTACTTACAAATCCATGTTTATCACTAATATTGTTGGTCAATTTTAATTTGTGAAATGAAACAACTTTCTGCATCCATTGCTCACCCGTTGTGGGCGAATCTGGATGGATATACATGCGTTTTGGCATCTCGGGATCCGCTTTGCCAGCCACCATCCAGCGACTGTAATTATATTACGATTATAACGATTATATGGGATTGAATGCGTTTTGCAAAACGCCAGCGCTTCAAACTCACCTATTATGAAATTTATAACGATAATCGTCCGCCGCCACAATGTCCAGTAGCAAGATGTATTTAGCCTTGGCATCCAGTCCCGAAACACGAAATTTCATTTGCGGAAACATTTGTCTGCAACGAGTAAGATGGAAAAAAAAAAGAAAATCAGGAGTTGAGCCAAATGAGGGATTAGAGATGGGTGTGTGCTACGGTCAGGATGGTCGAGAATATCAGGGGGGCTATGGTCATTTTCTCGGGCTAATCAAATAAAACATTAATCAGTGCGGCTTATAAAGCCTAAGACTCAAGACCACGTTCTGGTTCTCAGGGGCCCACCTTTGGGGCCAAGATGATCCGTCCGGCTAAGATCGCTGCTCTCCACCGCGCAGTCGCAGTCGACGCCAGTCGCACTCGCACAATCATCATCATCATCATTATCAGATTCGGACTACGAGTTGGCCGAAAAGCAAAAGCAAACAAAACCCCCAGACCAGTCGGACTATCAAGTGGCGCCAAGCCACAAATTGTTTCGGCTCGACTCGGCAAACTGCAAACTCCAAACTCCCACCGCACCCGGCACCCCCTGTTCGTCGACTCATCGATTCCCGCCGCTCGGATTCAAATTGGGCTAAAAAGAGAGGCAGAGTGCCAGGTTCCTCTTGGCCAGGTTGATTAGCCATGTTGGTGGCAATGTGCAAACTCGAAAATTACATGCCCCGGCCAAAAGGGGGAACACACACAGGCGATTCCGATGCGATGCGATGCGATGCGATGGGATGGGATGGGATGTCGTTGTCCCTCCAAAGAACCGAGCAATGGAGCAACCCAACAGTCCAGCCATCCCATCCACCCAAAAAGGAGTCCGGAGTTGAAGAGGAAGAGGCAGTGGGGGGTGGGGGGCATCTTTGCTGGCCAGAGGAGATCTCGCCCTGCACACACGGGCATAAATATGAAAATTATAACTTTAAGTAGCAATCACTCAATCGCTGTTCGGGTTCAGGCTCAACACGGATGCACGGGGCGAAAAAATGGGTATTGAAATCGAAGTTTATCACTAAGACTAAGGATCACTAAGGATTTGTTTTTATATTAGATTCTAGAAGACGCTCAGTTAAAGGAGATCGTGCATTTTTCTGCCATGTCAGACTAAAGTATCTATGTACATATATATATTTTTTTGCAGTGCAGAAGATTCAGGTTGAGGTTGGGACTCTCGCAGCGAGAGCGCCTCATGAATCAAATTTAACGAACGTCTTGTTCATGTTCACAGATCATCATCAGCTGCGACTGCATTTTGATAAAAACCAACAAACTTCGTGTGTGGATGGCGAGCGGGGGCGGGGTGCTGGGGCCACGGATACCAGAGGCGTGGAAGGAGGGCTAACAAGCTGAGTGATGTCTGACTGACTGGACGGGACTGAAGACTGAAGACTGAGGACTGAGGTCTGAGGTTTGGAGACTGAACCGATGGAGGAGGGCGAGCCCAGAACCGAGGATGTTTCTATTTGGCGGAGAGCGCACCCCCTTTTCCAGGGAGGTGTGTGTGTATGTGTGTGTGTGTGTGGGGGGGGGGAGGGGGTGTCTGCCTGCCTTTTTCGACTGCAAATTATTTTTTATTTGCCAGGAACGAAGGCACGTCTGTCTGCCTTGCCTTGCCTTGCTTTTGGCTTTTGGCTTGGACTCTTTTTTTTTCGCTGCCTGGGCTTTTGTTTTTTCGAGAGTGTGTGTGTGTGTGTTGTCTTAACTGAATAGCTCGTTAACATTATTGAGCACTTGGCGCCAGTTGTTGGCAGCTTGTTATGGCCAGGGACCAGGGACCAGGCCAAGACCAAGACCAAGACCAGAGACATGGCCCCAAGCGAGGCCGACTTTGGAGCCAGTTTCCTGGGCCCACACCACACGCCGTATTTCTGTGTGTGTGTGTTTTTTTTTTTTTTTTTTTGCAGCAGCAGCAGCATCAGCAGCTTTTTCTCTTTTTTTTTTTTTTTTTTTGGACTGAAAAGCCTGGCTTGCTCGACAACAAAACGATTTGCTCTCGTTTGTGCTGGTTCCACAGGCTCTTTTGGCTCCGGAGACGCCAGACTTCAGACTTCTGGCCCAAAAGACCGAGACCGAAACCGAGATTCAGGTTCGTGCAAATCGTTACGTGTAAAACTTGCACCTTTTGACCAGAGCACCCAGCGTCGTTGTTTGTTTTTGCCACACACATTTTAACGGAGAGCCACCACGGCTAATTCAATTTCCCCCGGCCAAAAGTGTTGAAGGCAGTTGGCAACGCAAAACGCCAACGAGAAGGAGCCCATGAGCCCATAATTAAGCTTAATTAAGGCTCAGTGCGTTCCCTGCGTTTCTTTTATTTTTGTTTCCTTGTTTTTTTTTATTTTATTTTTTTTTTTTTTTGTTCTGCTGAGCTCTTGAGTGTTAAGGTGTCGCTCAGTTGTCCTCGTCAGGCCCACATAGGGGTTAATGGCTAATCAATTAGCCCGGCCCGAAAATAAAATGTTCAACGATTGAGTTGTAATTGGGTTGGGCTCCGAGCAAACAGGGAGCAAAAAACTGGTAAGAATCGAAATGAGGAAGAAGTTATTATGAAAAACTAAGAGTTGAGTCGAGAAAACGAAATGGGGTCAAGCTACATTTTTGGCACTTACTAAAAATTTGTTAAAAATATCATTAATTAGGAGGATCATTACAAAAAAAATCCTTTAAAATATAAACATCTATAATTTTACCAATGAAAAGTTTAAATGTGTTAATTTAATCGTAACGACAAATATACCAGAGTGTTTTTTTTTCTGTTTGGAAAAGACACCTAGTTTTCAAGAATTCGTTGCTCATTTTTTTTTTTTAACAAAAACGATCCTTCAACGCCGGCAAACTGAGCCCTATGACACTTATCTAAATCTTGGCTGCTTGCGGTGGCCATGTAATCGATTAGCGATGCCATCAGCGGATCCGCAGGTGACATCTGTGTACCCTGAGATCTGCGTCCGATGTCCTGCGTCCTGCGTCCTGACCACTTTCCCGACCCTGCTGGCGTCTAATAACGCACCTGTGCCGCTCTCGACGGCAGGTGAGAGGTGAGGCAGCCGACCTGCCTTAGAAGCGTCAATGCATTATCAGATAGTCAATCAAACAGCAGCTCAAGAACACCAAAAGTAGAAAGAGAAGCCGAGGCAAAGAGGCTGCAATGGAGATGATTTAGGGGGGGGGGGGGAAGCACACAAGAAGGAGGGACACCACTGGAGCGACAAAAAAAAGGATATGTACAAATACAACAACAGAATAAGAACCTAAGAGAAGTTGGCTTGCAAAACGCATTCGTGGGTTTTTGGCTCTCCTTTTTTTTTTTTGTGTCAACAAGGCGCGGGGATTAAAGTAGCACCTGCAGTTGGCCCAAAGGGAACCGAAAATTGTTGGCAGTAGTTGCGGGTACGGGGAAACCCTCGAGAAATTCTGGCTGGGGATCCGTTGACAGTTTGGCTTTGTGACAACAAAATTGCTGTCGGTTTTTTTTATTTCGGAGTGCCTCCTTAATCTTTGTCAACACATTTTGCCAATGGATTTCCGATACAAGCTGAGAAAAGGGGTGCATATTCAACATCATCTTACATCATTTGCCTAGAGAACATCTGTCTTTTGGTTCGGTTGATTTATTTATTTGGCCACTTTTTGCATTGCATTTAATTTGAATTTTATTGAATGACAATGACAATTGCATGCAAATTGCTTGCGGAAAAGGGAATGCAAATTTTTTTTTTTTTTTTGCATTTTACAGATGTGCATCGTTTCGATATTTGACAAATTTGTGAGACCCACCATCGGCAGTGGGAACTTGCTAACTGACCGGCGACAAACAAGGACCAAAAGGCAGCTGCATCATAAACGTTAATTACCCCCACACGCACACACTCACGCAGGCACAGAAGAGTCGAAGGATCGGGGCAAATTAGTTAAACCAATAAACTGACAGGCCCAGACTGACTGACCAAGTGGCTGGGCAATATATCAAGTCTATATAATAATAAAACAATTTATGAAGGCATAACCACGGCCCCAAGTCCTCGTAAACCCGCTGCCCGTTTGTTTTAGCCTGTCAGTTAGTGGTAACGCCCACTCCCGTCTCGTTTTGGCCCGAAATGAATGGCCATGTCATTAAGATCGGAGGCCCCGAAACGAAACTCTGGGACCCCGAAACAGGATCACGGGGCAGGGCAACAGCACCATCAGAACCATTACCAGCAGAAGAAAAGAACTCAGTATAGGGGATAAAATTCTAAAAAAAAAAAAGGGAATATAGGGAAAACTATCGCCTGTATTCCTTATCGAAGAAGGCCCGCTGACCCTGAGCATAAATCTGGCGCAATGAATAAATCAAATGTGGGAAATCGGGTGTAATTACAATTTGATCGCTTCATTTTGGGAGAGCGTGAAACGAGCGAAGCCAATGCTGATGAAATCAACCGAAACTGAACGAATTTCCAATGCCCTAATAATGGATAATGTACGGAATTTGTTTAGCTATTTTACGCTCTATTTTAAGAAGAACTTTCATGGAAAGGTAGTGAAACGTTAAAATAATTATATAGGGTATACGAACTTTGGATAGCACTTGCATCACTTGGCGCATCCTTATCGAGGGTAGCGATTAGATTGTCGAGTTGTCAACGCGGCGACATTTCTAGCCTGATAAGGTGTATGAGCCCCCATATATTGTTTTTTTTTTTGGCGGGGGGGGGGGGAGAATTGAAAAAATAAAACATGGCTGAACCCGTTAACCTTGCCGTCGATTAGAATTCTCGCAGTCGCCGCCCCTCAATCTGTTTTTTTTTTTTTCTTTTTTTTATTTTTTTTTATTCAGTACCCCGATTATTAGCTGTTCACAGTTTCCGCGCCTGTTGTTCGACTTAATTGTTATGAATTGAAATGCAGTTGTCACGCAGATAAGCGGAAAGGAAAGACATGGGTTCAGGGGTCGCGGCGTCAGGCTTTGAAAACTCGGATTTCAGCCACTCGTCGACTTTTGGGTGTTGATTTATGTTGTCTGCGAATGGGCCACATAAAGAACAGCCTCAACAAGTGGCGTTTTGACAAGTGCAGCAAAAACAACACTTTCCAATTAAGTGGGGGGGAAATAAAAACATCAAAACAACTGATTTTCAAGCACGCGCTCTGTTGCGGTTATTTATTCATTTTCGTTCAAATAATGTTATAAGAACAAAAAAAGAAAATTTTACAAAAAAATCTATTCTTTCTCTCCATGCAAATTAGACGGGTTATGCAATAACTATAGTATTAAAAGCGCCAGTTTAAGTAGCTAAAGTCGTTTGCAGTGTATTTCAATATGGATAATTATATATCTGTATGTAGAAATACACAAACAAGGTCCACCCCTTGCATTGGTTTATTCTTATTTGGTGTTGTCGCCGCTTTTGTTTGCCTGCCTTTGTATTGTTTCTTTGTTTTTTTTTTGTTTATATTTTTTTTGTTTGTTATAATTGCTCATAATTGCGGCTGTTGAAACACACACTCGCACACGGAAATGCACACATGAATTTGCGCCATTTTTGCTGAAACACTTGTTTTTTTTTTTATATTATTATTTTTCGTCGCCATCATTTTCGGTCAATTGACACAGGAAAACAAAAACGCACACACACAAACACACCCTTTTTTTATTTTATTTTATTTGCAAATTCTAACCTTGCAAATGCAGCCCCTCTCTTTCTTGGTGTAGCTACCCCTCTCTTTCCCTGGTTTCACCTGCTCTGCTTTTGGGCAATTGCTGTCCCTGTTTCTCCACATGTGTCACACGCCTTGGGGGAAAAGAGATGGCGCGACGCCCCCGCATCTTTTTCGCCTTTTCTTTTCCTTTTTTTTATGTATTTGGTTTTATTATTATGTTTTTTTTTTGTTTGGTTTAATTTTCGTGTGTGTGCCTTTGCTTTGTTATTTTAGCTTGGCTTGCTTTATTTTGAATATTTTTTTCTGGATTGCCGGTCAGTTTTTTCGCTTGGTCCGCCCATTGGCCATCTCTCTTGCTCTCCAGCTAATTTGCATGCATGAAATGTTCTTAACCCTTTTTTTAAATTTTTTATTTTGCTTTTGATTTGTCAGTATGGGGAGTGTGCGTTTTTTTTTTTTTTTATAGCCCCCCCCCCCCCCCCTCCAGCTTATTTGCATTCATTTATTAATAATTTTCAGTTTCCTCTGGCTTTTAGCCTGTTTAATATGCACGCCGTCGGCTTCGTCAGTTGTGTGACTTTTCGCACAATAATCAAAGGCAGCAGCAACAACAATTGGCATAACAATTTAGCGGCAATTTTTATTTCATTTTCATTTGTCGCACATGCAACGCAGGCAAATCGGTTAAATAAAATATGATGCTTCCGATTTGCATTTATAGAAAGATCAAAAAACGTTTACATATACTATATGCGACGATAATGATTGATTTAGATTATAGCATGCGAGTATATGCATACATATAGTTAGAAGCCTAATCAATTCAATTATTTCCAGAGAATGAGGAAAATACAAAAATGTTTAACTTTAAATACCAAATTGCAGTCACATTTTGCAAAGTTGAAATTGGAATCTATCGCGTGGCGAACTTGTTGTAGGCTCTTGTTTGCCTATCTATTTGCCTTGGCTCTTTTTTTGTGGGGCAAAGATCCCCGGCGACCCGCCACTAATTGGTTCAACCTCAATTAGGTTCTTGGCCCGTGTCTCAAGTTGGTTTTGGCCAAGATGCGATTTCACAGGCGAATATTTCCCAAGTGGTAGCGCCAGTGACATTTGCAACAAGACAGCAGGGAAATGGGGGCGGTTGCAAGAAAGTATCTCATAGATACACGGACGACCCCAAAGTTGGTGCTAAATTATTTATGGCCAAGTTTTAAATACATTTTGTCAGAAGGGGGGGGGGGCCGAACCAGAACCAGAGAAAGAGAAAGAGAGAGTTTGTCTTATATTTAATTAAATTGTGCGTCAAATGCTTTGCAGCTCGTTGGCCAAGTTTTCTTTGTGGAGTGGTGGCTGGGTGGTTCGATGGGCGGTTCGGTGGGTGGTTGAGTGGGCGCGGCCCCCCAGCTTTGGACTTCCTTTTTATTTTTTCCCTGTCAATGTTTGCCTGCCAAAGTGTAAGTAATTTATGCACATTTAGTGCTCAAGTGAGCTCAAAAGCGAACAGATAAAGAAAGATGAGCTCAAGATGCTCTACGATTGGACGCTGCGGAGTGGATTTAGAAGAGCCATCGAATGTAAGCTGACTGAGCTCATCTCCATACAAATTGTCGCAGTTGAAAGCCATTAAAGGGGCAGAACAAAATAAATAATAAGTAGGAATGCATATGATTATTTCCTTTACGAGTAGTTTCAACTGTCCAATGGTTTTATGGCAATCATAATTAATTGGCTATAAATAACCGGGTGGGAAACCTATTTTTGTCAGCTGTGAAATATGATTTTTAAATAATAATAAATATTTCAGGTTCTGCACATGTAACGTACAGTAGTAATTAAATTGATTTAGTCATAATTTATTAAAAACAAAAAACGAAAAAAAAACACCAGTTCTTAACACACATTTTAATCAAAAGATATTCTTATTTATAAGCCCTTCGAAATGCCACAGGGTGGTTCGTTTCCCCCCCCCCCCACTTAACTTAATTTGATGTACAGTGAGTAATCGCTAAAACAAACAGTCTCGATGGCTGCCACGCCCCCAGCGCCCACGTTTAATGTCTAAATTATGGTGGTAGGCGCCATTAACGCGTTTCTGTTTGTTTGTTTGCATTGCTTTTCTCCCCTGTACAATACATAACCAAGATCCAGGCAGATCCTTCTTGAGTGGTTGGGATCACGATCACGACCAACAAGATGATGATGATGATGATGATTCAGAAGGGGGAGTTTATGGTGATGGTGTGATGGGGAGGAGGGGGGGGGGGGGTAGGCACACCAATGGCCATGTCGATGCACACATCCGCACATCCGTTTAAACAGCTCTGAAAACTGCGAAACGTGGAGGTTGTTCTGCACTGTGCATAATATCTATACTATTAAATGTTTTCAAACTCATTTTTAATTTTCCCCAGAGACCAAATTACATAATAGTATTCTTTGAAAGATAGCAAGTCGATGATGAAGGTATAAAAACATCAAATGTCTTTTATATGCCCTTTTTTTTCTCTGAGTGCCGCATGCATTGTTGCCTGGTTGCTGTGATTGTTGGCAAGTTGTTGGTTGAATTGTTGTAAGCTCGGTTTGAGGACGCGGACGCAGCTAATAACAGTCATCACACACGTCAGACACTCATAAATCCTCAAAGTCAACAAGGCGGAGGGCACGTAACGAGCCTAGGCTCGAGGTACCACGTTCCACGGGCACCAGGCACCAGGCTCCAGGCTCCAGTGCTCCGGGTTCGCAGTTCCAGTTTCCAGTTTCTCAATGGGAAAGATTCAGATTCTAAACGAGCTGCGTTTAAATGTTGTTAACATAACCGACATGCGGTTGAAAGACAGGACAGCCCAAGGACCGGATTCTAATGTGTCCCACACACGGCGAACTCCAAGCCCCATCATCATAATCTTCATCATGATGAAGACGGACAACATACTGCAACTTGTTTCAGCCCACAGGAGAAACACAACAACAGCAACAAAAGAAGAAGAGAGGGCCCCATTCATGGGTGGTGTGCACTGAGGTCCCAAACGCATGTTTATATAATTCTTATTTATGATCGAACAGCAATAAATTCGCATTCTCTCTCGTTGCCAGCCTTTGCGTTTTGTTTTGTTGGTTTTAAATAAATCAAATCAACACGATTCGCAGAAACCTCCTCCCAATCCTCCCCTGATAAGACCCAAAAAAAAAAAAAAAAACAAAAAAAAAAAACGAAAAAGAAATATAGGAAATATAAAGAACCCCAGGGGAAGAATCTCGGCAGAAAGATCTACTGTGTTCACCTGTTGAATTCTGTTGGGTTTCTTCTCGAAACCGTGCGATTATTTTGCTTTCTGCTGCAGCAGAATCTCCTGTTGCTTGGGGCTTGTTCTTTTTCCAGAGATTTGGTAGCAAGTTGCACTGCAGCCAACTGGCTCTGCCACAAAATCATATTTGACGAAGCAGCGTTTGAAGATTGTGGAATGTTTTCCGCGCCACATCTTGATCTAATATTTCTAACCAATTTTATATATTACCGCTTCGTATTATACAATTCTTTTTCACTCTTCGTGACTTTCATCGAGTTGAGACGCCTTAACTGCCTTTCTGAGATACCGATCTTGATCCAGAATGGGAATTCTTTTGGTTTTTGGTGGCGCTCCGTACGACATTGCGTGTGCTGGTGTGTCAGTTGTGCTCAAGGACTCGATGAGACCCCGATGACCGATGGCTGTCATAAGGCCAAAAAAGGGACGATGGCCATACGCATATTTTTGCGGTCGCACGAAACACGACGAAGAACAAACAGAAACTTACAACTGCTGCCGTTTTTTTTTGTTTTTTTTTTTTTTTTGTTTCATGTTTGCTCTTAGTTTCTTCAGAGCCCCTTTCTTCAACAGTGAAGAGAAGACGGCGGGGGGATTCTTTTTCGTTTTTGCCCGGAGCCAGAGTCTACAAAAGGTGTTGACCAAACAACAACGGCAGCAACTGGCCAAAACACGAGGGGCAACTGGGTACACGCGTCTTAACAAGAACAACAACACCACCAGCATGGCTCAGCACCAAGAAGACGACCAGGAAGACTGAAGAGAGTGTGGAAGAGGAAGACGACGGCGCACAGAGAGAGCAAGTGGTTGGCCCGGCTGCGAAGCTGTTGAGCGCATAAAAAACGTTATAAATAACACGCTCGAGCATTTAACGCGCCAAACATGTGTTCCACTGTCCAATTTGTGGTCTGTTTACCTTTTGCCAATGGCCCTACGCTCCTTGAGAAGCCAGGGGCGCAACCTGACGGGAGGAGATCCAGTGAGATAGATGAGAAGTAGGGGAAAAACTACTGGGGAAACTAAAGCTCAACTCAATAATTTATCCAGCTGAATGATTAAGTCAAAGAAGGCAGGATAAGAAGTATCAAACAGACGAGTGATCTCGAAAAATCACTAGCAGCATTTTATGACAGTAAAAAAAAACTGCATTTCTATAATGAACTCTAGAAAACCATGGAACACTTATAGGGCTCAAAATAAGGACTTTCTACTTTGTATGTCTGTAGTTAGATGAAGGGCCAAATACAGGGATCGGCAAAGGGCACAGAGAAGAGGAGGAAGCCAAAAAGCCCAGCGGCCTTTGATGATAATAAAATGCAGATACAAACGACACTGGACAAGTGGCCATATGAAGAAGACATGAAGGGAGAACCAAGAGACCGAAAAGGACCGAAAAACAAACAAAACCAAACGGGGGGAGAAGCTGAGAGATGAGAGGTGGAATCAGGATGAGATCCGAGAACATAGGACAGAGGATGTGGCTTACCTGGCGCTATAGGTACGGATCAAACAAAGAAAGGCAAAAACAAACCCCCGAGGGTTGCGATCAGATCCCTTTAGGCAGCTGACCTTCTCCCCCTTTCTGGGCCCTGTCCATACTCATCTTCATCCGCCTCCCTTTGTCTTCACTTTATGTGCTATTTTGCCCGTTCAAATTTGCTCAGGCGCCGGCGCAGGGAAGCGGGAACAGGTTGAGTGAGAGGGATTTGACCAGCGGACCGAGAAAAAGAGAAGAAGAGAACCGGAAGAGGGAGGAAAGCCCGAAGGGACCGGGGTCTTGCTAAATGGGGATTACCTACTATTGTGTGCGTTCGAGTCGGCCATCGAGTTATCTCAATTATGCTAATTAACCAGCACTTTGAAGGCAAGAGTAACGAGTGCAGATTTATCAAAAAAAAATTAACTCTTTTGACCTCTCGACATACTTTAAGTAACAATACGCCACCAATTCATCCAGTAATTAAGCGAAAAATCAACGAACAAATTGTTGAGCAGCGAGTAAAGAGTAGCGAGTGTGTTTTTGCACAATAGGAACTAAGCATCAGAGAAGCCACTATTCTTGTCAAAGTTTTTCTAACTATCCTCGCACTATATTCTTTAATTAACGGTACAATAACAACGAGTAGCAAATAACGAGCGGCGAGTAATGGAATTCCATAGGCGATGTGAATTCCCGCAATTGACGGTTGTCAATCACAGTTTGAATCTGGCCAAGTTGTTTCTGCCTGTCACCTAACTTGTTCCACTTTCTGTTTTCCCCTCCGTCGTTCTATCTATCACTGTGTCTGTCTTTTTTCTCTTTCTTTCTCCACACACGATTGCACACTTGCACTTCCGTTGCATTGGTTTTTTTTTTTTGTTGTTGCTTGGGTATTGCAATTGTTGTTGACTGCTGACGACTGCCTGGCAATTGGCAGTGCAACAAAATAGCTATTGACAAATTATGACCAACTAAAAGTAATTACACGCGACGAGAGGGAGACGGCAGATAACGAGTTCTGCCGACAACGCGTTAATAGTACAAATAATCAACGAGTGCAGCAGCAACAACAGGAGCAACAATAACAGCAACAGCGTCAAGAGCCGCACTAAACATACACTTAATATTAATTGTTTTTTATTAACACGATCCGGCTGCCTTACACACCACTTGCTTTGCTTTATTCATGCTCTTCCTCTGCTGCCGTTTTTATACCCTGTAATGAATGATGGGTATTTTCGATACCAGAGCTTTTGAAAAGTAGGTGGAAATGTGCAATTTGGTACAGACACGCTTATGTGACTGTTGCAGTCGAAAATATTACTTAGGGTTTTCAAAATGGCAATAAAAACTAGCTGGCTTGGTTAAATACTTTGTTTGAAGATTCCGGGTAACCAACAAAAATGATTTCTTCTGCCGGAAGTTCCAGAAGCATGCTTTCGCAGCATAAAAGACAAAATAAGGAGTCCAGGGTATGGGTAAGTTGGGAGCTTTGATTTCGTTTCGTTCTTTCTGGCTTCTCTGCTGTTTTATTGCGGCCGTTGCTGAGATTCATTAATAATTCAAAAAATTGCACATGGCCGGCGGCGATGACAGCAACGTCGACAGCGACGCTGGCAGAGGCAGAGCGTGTAATCGAGTTGTTAACTCAAAGTGACAATGAACGCGGGCAGCGACGCTGACGTCGCCATCAAAAGCATGTGCACAACAACAATTAAATGCAGTCAACACACGATCACAAAACGAAAAACAAAAAAAAAAAAAAAAGAAAATATATTTTTTAACCAGAGCGGCCAAAACGACAGAAGGAGATGGAGAGTGCGACTTTGACTTTGTTGCTGCAATTGCTTTTAATGCTTTTAATGAAATCAACACTTTTTACTGCCACTTGCACGCAATCTACTGCTTCGTACGTTTCTTTATTTTCGCCTCACTTGGGATTTTTTCTTACGTTTTGCGCGCAACTTTTTTTTTCGGGCTGGCAGCTTAATTAAAAGCCAAAACAGCTAAAACATATTTCGCGCCTTTTGTTGCTTAACAATTAAAATCAACAACAACAAAAGCCCAACTTCACACTCAATTAACGCGATGCAGGCAGACAAACAACAAAAAGCAAAACAACATACATAAAAATATAACAGCAAAACAACACCATACATATGTAAGGCATAAAGCAAAAAAAGTTTTGGTGCTGCTGTGAAATTATATATATATGTATACCTCCTTTTTTTCGTCACCCACTAGATGGAGTGGCTTGGAAAGTGTGGGGGAGTGGGGCAAAACGCAGCACAGACTGCAAAACTTTTGTTTGCCGTCAATTGACTGCACACACAAAATAGCGGTGGAAGGTGCAAAAGAGTCAGTGAGTTGCACAGACAGAGATAGGAAGTCGAATGCAAAGAGCTATGTTCCTTAGCAGGTTTCCTGCGTTCTAGATCAGTACACAGTAGTTCGTTGGTGTAAATGTTGGTGAACATATTGTAGTAGTTCTGGGCTTAGTTGTTGGGTTTTTTTTTTTTGGCTTTGGCTTTTGCAGTCATTGGTGTAATTATTGGTGTACAACTAGTGGAGCTTTGAATAGTAAATATTTCTATATACATATATATTGTAATTTATATTGCAGTTGTTAAATGGGTTGAATTTCTCACAAAATCTCACAAATGGTGAAGGGCTTAGGCTGAATGCAAACGGATAGCACACGTCATTGACACCTAAAACCCACATTCACAACAACTCAGTGCCACTACAGTGACACCTCTCTAATTACGCCACACACAATAATGGCAGACTTGGAACATACATATTTCACTTGTATCAATCTGACTGAATAATGTAATGCATGTTTTGAGTGCAACAAGAGTTCTTTGGTGATATCTGCACACCATTGACCCATCAACCTGCAAGTGCCCACTGCATTTCGAGCAAGACCTCTCGTTATCCACTCTCTATGTAGATGTGCGTGCGTAATTGCCTTTTGGCTTCGTGTTAATTTTCCTCGTGGAAAACGCACGACAGGAAAAACTGGTATGGGGCCATGTCGTAGGTGCTACATAAATTTGATTTTTATTTTCCCAGAAAACCGAAACCGAAATAAGAAGAATTTTTATTCATAAAAATCAAGTGGCAACATAAATTCGTGTGTGTTACCAAAAACGTAGGTGTATTTTGTGCCGATGTTTGTTCTTTTCTGTTTCAGTTTCAGTCACTCGAATCGGATTTTGTTTGGCAGCCTAATCAGGCAAACAGAACACGCAGAGCAGTTAAAACGCACCAAATGCCCCATACAATTTGTATAATTTTTCAGCCCAGAAAATATTAAATAAATATGCACACATACATAGACATGTGCATAGCAGCAATAATAATAATAAAGAAAAAATAAAACCAAAGCAACTCGTCAATTTTTGCCACTTAAAATTCATAAAGCGTCGCCTGAGACTCAGAAAACTTCGGCAGACCAGACTATACATACATACGTACATACATATGTACATACATACATATAGTGGCAAGAATGACAGGGAGAATCGGGGAAGTGGGAAAGGAAGACGAAGGATTGCATTAAACTAAAAGTCCTGAATTTGACATTTTAAGCATTTCCATTTTTAGAAATTTATTTCTGAAAATCTAATTCAAACGAGTTAAGTCATTTGTTTAGCCATAACTCTGGGGCAATTTGATAAGGGTCGAGCAGGTAATGCAAGTTCTTGAACATTTATTTATTTTAATATTTTGACAGTTATGTTGCATATTCGTGGCCACTGGCCACTGGCCACTGGCCAAGCAACATTAGCAACATTTAGCAACACAACTCCCGCTCATATTAGTCCACAACTTTTGGTCAACATGAATGAAGTAACGACGAGGGCACCTTTTGAAAGTGATACTTCTAATTTCTGGAAAATTTAAATACCATCAAAACAGGCAAACTCGAAGATAAGATCAGGTTCAGGTATATCGCATAGATCAAACGGATTTGGGGACCAGCTTAACTGCCTGCCACATTTCCGCGAAAATTTCCCAGCTCAGTGAGCGTCCTTTTTGCCATCGAGTTTTTTCTGTTTTTTTTTTTTGTGCCAATTAGCGTTCTAATCAAGTGTAAACTAATGCTAAAAGCCAAGCCGGGTTCGCCTCGAACGCGTGAATTTGCCACGAGGACAAAGGCTTACCGAACAGGGTACAAAAAAAAAAAATGGTAACGAAAGGTAGGAATTTTAAAAATAATTCCGTATGAAATCAAAACATTTACGACATTGCAATAAACTAAAAAAATATTAATTTTATAAAAAAAAAAGAATAAAAAAATGCAAGAACCATAGATAACTGAAGATAGTTGATAATAAATATTAATCAAGAGATCTGAAATCACAGGATGCTGTTTTTTTTTTTTTTGTGAAAGAGACAACTAATTTGACTACTTTGGCGAACGGTGAGTGCGAGTGAGATGGCCACAGATTGTCGTTGACTTTGTTGCTGCTGCCGCTCTGCCGGCTGATTCTCTTTGATCTGCCATCGCACATCTAGGAAATGTTTGTCAAATTCATTCGACCGTTCTCATTGTTTTTGACATTTCTTTTAGTCTTCGCAGTTGCTTCTTCTTTTTGTTGCTGTTGCCGTCGCTGCAGCCTCTTCTTCTTGTTTGTCGTCTGCGCTCGATCACTTTCTCTGCTTTTTTGAGAGAGGCTTTTTCCTGCGGTTTTTTTTTTACTCACTGAGCGCCAATGCCAAACACATGTCCAGCTAACAACTTGAATGCATTGTTCTCAGTCCCACTCAAACCGACTGACGAAAAAACAGCAACAGCCACGATATTAGCTCCAAAAATTTCGATTAACAAATCGATTTATGAGATCGGCAAAGTTAATAGAAGCTTATAAAATGTATTACAATTTAGCATGTAAGTTTGAATTCTGTGACTTTAAAGGTCTTCGAAAACTTTGATCTTTAGTGCTATATATATTTGAACCCAGCCGTCGTTGATCCCCTCCCCTTTTGACGATCCGATTTTTAAGCGGACTCCACCACTCCACGCACATTCGTCAGGCATTGTCGTTATTTTTCTGGCGCCAAAAAGACGCCGTCTTCGTCCTCGCTAGCTCTGTCTCTTTCAGACCTCGGCGGACATCTCGCTCGCACTCTCCTTGCTTACTCGCCTGACATTCTCTGTCTTAAGGTTGTTGTTGGTATTCCCTTTTTTTTTTTGTTGTATCTTGCCCCATTCTTTGTGCGAATTTTTTTTTATTTTTTGTTTTTGCTTATGTTTTTCTTATTTTCTTTCCTTTCTTCTTTTTTTGGGTTCTTCTGAACTCATGTTGTTCATTATAAAGGACGTCATCATCGTCATCTTTTGGGTTGTTGCTGTCGTTGTTGGTTGTCATATTTTGCCTTGTTTGCTTTGTGCATTTCCAAGTTGTTCGTGGAGAAAAGGGAATATCAGACGGAGAAAAAAGTTGGAAGCCAGCAAATGCGTTTTAAATATTCCATTCCATGCAGTTCAAGGCGGGCTGTTTCGAATTCCACACGTTGCTTATAGTTGTCGTAAGATTGGGTCTGTAAATTTGTACCAAATCCGGAGTTCCTTCATCATGAAGTTTCTTTGCGAACTGAAGACTTTCTTGGTGTCTCATTCCAACGTTCCGATGTTCCATTCCACTGTGCCCACTGTGTACATTTCCATCGTTTCTTTCACTTTGCAGTTAGTGCACCATTCTCAACACCTCCACCTTAAATGTGATAATCACCCATTAGGCTTATCAGTTGCCCACCAAAACTGACGTCTCATTAGCCAAGCGGAGCGTGTAAACAGCTGAATTCTCTCGTTTAAGACCGAAACCATTTAGCGGCATTTTGTTACCATCAATTTTCGGCTGGTTGCGGTTCTCTGACCAAAAACTCAGACGTCATTAAGCCAAGTTAGGAGAACCGCTAGCAGCGCTTCAATTTCCAACTTGCAACTTCCGCTGCGTGGGCGCTTTATTTTTAGTTGTTTTTTTTTTTTTTTGTTTGAGGGGAAACTTGGATTTTTACCGGCGACGGAAACGCTTACTTAATTAGCCGAACCAAAAAAAAAAAAAAAGAAAAATGAATTTTTGGTGTTCCTCAAATTAATTTCCATTTAATTCAAAGTAGGCGTAAATGCAATTTAAATTAACAGCCACCAAAATGCGCCACTTAAATGTTTTGCTGTCTTTCTTTCTCTCCAATGCCTGTCGCTTTTTAATTTGTTAAGATTTTTTTATGACATTTTTATTGTAATTTAAGCAGCGTCGTGTTCGTATTTGGATTTCGGTTTTCAGTTTTTGGGTGGTGTGGATTGTAGTTTTGACCAAACTGGTTTTATTTCATTTAATTCACATAATGGCGATAGGTAGAAATATTTATTTGGAGGGTTTAAATTGCATTCCGCGTTGTCCGACAATCGGCCATGATAGAAATGAGTGTCTTGCAAAGATCATATAAAAAACCGGGATCTCGGAAATATGAAAATAGAAGCTAAGATAACCAAATCTAATGTCGACTGAGACAAAATAATAAGTCACACTGTTTTATTAATGAAATGATGGTTCATACCAAATTTTAATGTAGTAAATGTTTTGTAAAAAAAAAACTATTGCAATATGCGTATCTTTCGTTGCAAAGAAAAGTAGCTAATTGCCCAGTGGCCATTTGAACAAATTTGTTGTAAATAATTACTGGTTACGATGTGTGCAGTTATCTGCAGGATCCCACCAATTTTCCATACGCTCTACACGACAAGCCGGCGAAATCAATTTGAAATCAAATTACGTGCAAATTATCCAATGGACTCATGAATTTTCCAAGAGTCGAACGAAACCCAAAGGATATGTGTATCTACCGCACGGAGGGTCAATCTATCGCTATGCCAATTATTATGCATTTTTTATCGAACTGAAAATTGTCAAGTGAATTTGGTATGGGCGCTGTAAGGAGGTTTTTGCCCAAATAGCACAATGGAAAATTACAGCGTAGAACCAAAGAAATTTCCAAGTTACTAAGCAAATTAAGTGTAATTTAGAAGGGGCATTTTTCGTAACCCCCTTCACCTTCGCATATTTGTCAACTTAGCACATCGATAATTTTTCCTGCCCCCTTTTGCGGGACGACAATTTTAACACAATTATGAAAAACGTTTCCAAGATGGCAAAGCAGGGAAAATGGAAAATGGGAAATGGGGTATTGTGGGTGGGACTTGTGGCTCTTCAGGGGTTGTGTGTGCACTATAACAATATTTCGCCCTCAACCCCCAATTGACCCCTTTTCCCCGCCCGCTAATGGCATTGTGGGGAAATATGAACAAAAAAAAAAAAAGGAAAAATAAAAAACTAGAAGGCGGACACGCCCATTTAATTGAGCCTACGGCTTCGAGGAGGTGGGCGTTAGGAGGGGGCGGCCCGGGGCAGGCCAGTGCACTTTGATTGCGTTTTGTCGCCGTCAGCTGAGTTTTTACCCAAAACGAAAATGGAAGTAATCGAAGGAGTAAGGGAACAACAAAATATGTAGGAAATGGAAAATTTTTATTTATGAAAATTAAACAAGTGAACTTTGACAGGCGGTTGCCCAGGGTCTGACCCCTGATCCCGAAAACACAAAAAAAAAAAAAAAACTTCCAAAAACTTGGAAAGAGTGGGTGTCCTGTGGCGTGTCATTAAATATTTTTGTCTTGTCACATTATCGCATGCCTGTCACAAAGTCCGACATCAATTAGAAACTATGATGTGGTACAAAAAGACAAGTCATCGTCATATTTTCTAATCACATGCACAACATATTACAATACAAAAAAAAAAAAATGATTGATTTTCTTCTCGGTGACTAAAAACCCAGAATAACTGCTATTAAGTCCGTGTTTATAGAATCTTTCCAATGGCCAATAAATTGCCGCTTTCAATTAGCTAAAAACTGGCAAAATCAAAGCAATCTCGCACCATCTTCTATCTACATCGAAATGCTATTTTTGCTCTCATTTGGGGTCAACATTTGATAATTTCTGACATTTTTTATAGATTTTTTTTTTTTTCAATGGCTTGCCTATTTTTTCAAATCGTATTTCCTTGACTTCTCGCACTGAAAGTGTCGCCAAATGTTTAGGGGTGTGGAAAACGAGGGGAGACTTTATTTATTTGCGCTTAGACAGCAATTTCAATTAATTGATAAGTCACAGCAACAAGCAGCAGAACGAAGATAGATTTCACGCTATTTGCTTTAGCGACATAATTGCCAGCGACAAATTGAGAAAAATTGCAGAGCAAGTGCAATCTGAAGTGAAATTTAATTTTAGTTCTTAAGTAAGTGAAGTAGGAGCACCGTATTGAGACGACTATGGGAATACACGTCATTCTGAAGGAGCTGTGCTGTGAACTTTTGTGAATGAAAAACTATAGCCACAAGCCTCCAAATCATTGCATCAATGAATCGAAATCGAAATCGAAATTCGCTAAAAACAGGCACAAAAACCGATTGAATCGAGCCAAGTGAATGCAAATCCACTCGCAAAACATTCAAGTGGCACTCACATGAAGAGTCGAAAAAGGGTGGCATGGTGTTTTCCACCGGTGTGGTGGAGGTGGAGGGGGGGGGGGTTCTTGTGCGGCAGGAAAAACAATAATTTTGACATTGATGATGATGGGGCAACGGCAACAGAAGCGGCAACAATAATTCCGTTTGCTGTTTTGCCATTTGGTTGTTGCTTTTTTTTCGCACGTCTCGCAAGCATGCAACAGCAAAAATGGTAAAAACAAGAACAACGAAGTGTGGTGTGTGTGTGTGTGGCGTGCAAAAAAGTTGCAACTTACACACTGCCATAATCTCCATATGTGTGCTAGGTACAAGTACTTAAAACTTTTACAAGCCACTCGTGGCTCCCCTTCTCTGCCCATCTCACTTGCTCCCATTCCTCATCCATGGGCCGCCTCACCACGCCCCCTTTTACAACAATTGCATGCCACACTTTGGGGCAAGTCCCCCCCCCCCCCTCCTTTTGCAGGGTCATGAACTCGGCAGCACGGAGAGAAAATTGCATTCGCCTATGCCACCCAGCTAATCTAAAGCAAATATCTCGTTTTAATCAGTATTCATAATTTTCATTGTAATGAAATTATCAAACTTTACTAACTAAGAAATGCGCCTAAAATACAGCATTTGCCACAGAAAGGACTTTAATATACAGTCCATTAAACTGCAATTTTTCTGAGTGCACATATTTTGTTCACCGACTTGCGAAGTGAATATGGATGTGGTTGCGTTGTTTTTCTTGTTTCATTTTATTTTTTTTTTTTTTAGTTTTTTTTTAGTGGGATTTTGTAGTTGGCTGGCTGGGCCACTTGGTTTAGTTTCACACTTCAAATCGCCAAACTGCTAATGAGCTTAAGGATATGGCCAGGAAGAGAGCCCCACTACTTAAGCTCGAAAAAATATAATTTTCAGCAACTTTTTCGTGCTTTTGTTTCTCGTTTGTTTTGTTTTTTTTTTTTTTTTGTGTACTTCCCAAGTGCGAACAACCAACAACAAAATGCAACTACTTGCATACAGTTGGGGGGCGTTGGGCGGTTGGGGGCGTGGCCAGTGGACCTAGACACCTGGCCAGACGTATTCCCAACTTTCAGCACACAAAACTATTTGCAAATATTTTATTTTTGCGCTTATTTCCACTTTCTATTGGTGTTGTTGCCACGCCCACGCCGCCAGACTGGCATTGAAACTATATGCATATATATATATATATATATTCATATATATATATGTGCATATAATTAAGTATTTGGGAAAAGGCGGCGTAGAAGGCGTTGGCCAAAGAGGCTTAACCGAGGCGTCAGGCAATTTGTAGCTTAAAAAAAACAGCAACAGAAGCTAATTGAATTTGGCCAGCTATGAAATGAATTACCGTAAAAAGCGAAGAAAAATTAAGGGGGCTTTGACAACGCAATTTTGACGCAAGTTTATGGCTAAACATAAAGTTGTAAAGGAAATCTTATAAATTTGGCACTAATCTTTGAAAGTTGGTTAATGATTTTCCACATTAAACTAATAGGCTTTATGTGATCGTTAAACGTAAATGTCTCTATTTCGCTGTGCAGAGCTTAGAATATGTTTGTTCACTTCTAATTGAAATTGTAAATGTAAATTGTTACGTAAGCCTTTGCTGACTTTATGGCAATTACATATATTTCGTAAAGTATTGGCGACATTTTTGAGTGCATTCACAGCGGCCACATCTTGCACTCACTTGACACTCACTCCATTCACTGCGGCCAAGTGTGAGTGTGTCTCAGTGAATACTTTCTCAAGTAGGTGTGAAGCTCAAAACGCATTTTCACGCGCCAACGCAGCTTGAATGTCAACGTCGTCGTCGTCGCATAATCATCATCGTATCATCATCATCTTCTCGAGGGAGAGAGTCTGAGTTTCTGCGGCTGATGACATGCTGCTGCAAAAATGGAAAAATTATACAAAAAAAAAAAAAAAAAAAGATGTAAAAACGACAAAAAGGAGAAGAACGGGGGCGTCTGTTCACCTACTTTCAGCTCAACTGGGCGTGGAACTTGGGATCGGTTTTAACCGCTAACGGGAGCTTGAGACGTCGCCACACGTGCTCAAGTGGCCAAGGCTGCTTGCCCGGGCTGTGACCTGACCTTCGGCCCCAGATCTGTGCCCTCGATTGCCAAAAGCTCGGCAAAGGTCACAATTATTTGCCAATATGACGGCAAAGCATATCCAAAAACAATTCTTTTGTATAAAGCTACATTCGTTCGAATTCTAATCGAGATTCGATTTTACACACTTAAATGTTGGGAGACCTTTAATACCCTGTAAAATGAGTATAGAACTCACCTGCCGCTCTTGGTGATGACCATTTCCGTGCCCAGTTTGTGGAACTTCTCCCACAGGTCTTTGCCCTCCAGCGTGACCTTGGGATCATCGACGACGCCATCGTCCTCGGGCTGAAGCGCCCGCAGCGGTCGCATCGCCGGATGCAGCTGATGGGCGACGGCCGAGGCAAGGACGACGTCCTCGGCGGTAGTATAGGCGCTGCCCAGATGATGGGCGTGCGGATGGGCACCTGGGTGGTGCGGCGGGAAGCGCAATCCACCGCCGGGATACAGACCCGGATGCGGTCCGGCCGGACTTCCAGCTAGAGCGGCCAGTGCCGCAGCTGGAAAGTACGGTGGTGGTGGTGGGGCCGGGTGCTGTTGTTGCTGCTGTTGTTGTTGCAGGTGGTGCGGCGGTGTGGGTGGCGGCAAGCCTGTGGCGCCGGCGGGCGGTGCGGCGGCACCCGTACTGGGTGAGTGATGTGCGGCGGTTGGGTGGTGCGACGGATGGGCGGCGGCTGAAGCTGAGTTGTTGCTGCTGCTGCTACTGCTGTTGTTGTTGGGCGGTGGTATTGGCGGTAGACCAACAATTGTGGGCGGTGGTGTGCCAGCGGGCGATGGCGGTTCCTCGGTGGTGCTCAAGTGGTGTCCTTGCTTTTGACTTGTGTTATTATTATTATTGTTGTTGTTATTCGTGTGGTTGTTGTTATTATTATGGGTACTGTTATTATTGTTGTTATTGGAACTGGAGTTGTTGGTGTTGCTGGTGGTGGTGGTGTTGCTGCTGCTGTGGTTGCTTTGCGGCGATAACTGCGCACCACCACCCGTTGGTGAAACGGCCACGAGATTGTTGGTGTTATTGGTGTTTGAATTGGTGTTGTTGTTGGAATTGGAGTTGTTGTTTCCGCTGTTGGTGTTGCCGCTGTTGTTATTGTTGCTACCCGCCGTCAACAGCGAGGAAACGCTGAAGTCAGTGGGTCGTTGCGTTAGCTGCAGAAATGGATGATATGCCATCCCATTGGCGAACCTGGCGAATGGATCCTCAGCAGACTGATGAAATAGCAGCTCCTGGACGTCGTATCTCATCACATAACCGTTTCAAACAACCAAGTGCGTCATGCAGAAAGGGTTTCCCACGGCGATCTCTCCAAAAAAGGGATCTCTCTAGTTTGACTTTTGAAATTTTTAGATGCTTTATTTTGTTTTTGTTCTACAGGTACTTGTTTTTGTTTCTTTTTTTTTAAAACTTTTTGTTTGGGACACTCACTGACTTGTACACTTTATTTCTCTTCTTGTTGTTTCAAAAAAATTCATGTTTCATTGCTATAAAAAACGTAAATATGATTTTTAGTTGGGGTCGCCGCTTGAGATTTTCGAGAACCGTCATTATGACGGTTATTTAGATAGATTTATTTAAAAAAAAAAGTTTTAGAGAAAAAAATTTCCCGTTTGATTATTAAAGTTAGTTTCTAGAAGGATATGGATTCTTTCTTTCAAATTGATAAGCTCATTACAATTCCAAAGAATTGGGTAAATAAATATAGGCATGAGTCGAACTATCTATTTTTAAAATCTTTGTTATATCCTTAGAATTTCCCCTGGTTTTATCTAATAATTCATTTCGGATTGTTTGTGTTTTGAAGTATTTATCCTATTTGATTATTTTTTCCTCGACATTCCCTATTTAACCGACGTTAGTTTATTGAACTTTAATAATTTTCATTAACTTTTAGAGATCTGCCTCTAAAAACTAACAATGTAAATGAACCAATAATTTAATATAGAAGGCTCAACCTATAAACAATGGTTTCTACAATTTCTATTTTCAATATCGGTTCTTTTTGGATTTTAAGCTTCGAGTTTTCAAATTCCCTACTCGGTTTTTATGGTTATCGTATTAGTTTTCTGTCTCCTATGTTTTGAGTTCTTTATCAGGTTTTATGTTCTCCTGGTTCTTTGTTTGTTTTGAACTTTTGCTTGCCTTTTCGTATTCTGTTTTGGCGACGGCAAAACGTCGAAAGTGTTTAAACCTTGTTCTGTTTCTCTCGTTTCTTTTGCTTTGCAAATTCACTTGGCAGTTTTAAGTTTTCTTAGTTAGCTGGCTGCTGTAACTGTTGTTTGTTTGTTGCTTTTCTTTGTTTGGTTTGTGTTTGTTTTTCTTTTTTTACCAAGAAGGAAGAACGCAAAAAAAAGAGCACAAAAGGGAAACGGCGATTTGGATAAAGAATGTGGATATGGCGACACGACGATCAACGAACAACGAACGTAGGGAGAAACAACAAACGACGAGAAACGACGACGGGCGACAAAAGCGACAAACGACAGGCGACAAAAGCGACAGAGCGGCGATGACGACACGAACTACACGCCGGTCGCATTCAAACTGGAAACTGGAAATACACACACGCCGAAACGGACGCCGACTGCGCTGCCTTCGCTCTGCTCGCCGCTCTCGCTCTCTCGCTCTCTCCCGTTGCCTCTGGGCGGCGAGTGAGCGGGATGGCCGTATATGGGGGTGCGCTCGGTGCAAGCGAGAGAGCGAGAGTGTTGAGTTTCTTTCGCGGAGGGCGTGTGCAAGCGAGAGAGAGCGAGAGGGAGAGAGAGAATGAGTGAACTGCGGGGTTCCAATAAGAAAACCAAAAACTCGAACCAAAAGTGTTGAGTTGACGCCTGTGTAGGTAGGTGTCCGTGTGCATCTGTGTGCGAGAGAGTGCCAGCGCTCGCGTGTGTGGTGAGTGCCTGTGCCTGTGTGTGTAATGGGAAATGGCACCAACCAACGGCGGCAGCGACGTCGCGTCAAAAGCAGCGTGTTAGAAGTAACAAGGCAGCTGACACCACTACAGCAAGAAGAGCAGAAGAATAGGTGGTGCTGGGCGTGGGTGTGGGGGCGGAAGAAAAGAGGACGAGAAGGAGTGGGAGAAAAAAATCAGGCACAAAAAGAAAATGTTAAGTAAAATTTTAAAAAACATTAAATTAAATAAATCTAACGGAAAAGAAACCTAAGTAGAAATAAAAAGATCAGAGAGTCGAAAAAAGAATATAATTTAATTTCAAGGCCGAAAACAAACAATTTAAGTAGGTATTCTCTTAAAGGTATTAGAACAAGAAAAACCATAATTATACACAATATGCAAACCTAAACATAAAAAATTGTTAAGTTGAAACAAAAAGGCTATAAACCATTAAAAATAATTTTTTTTTAGTTAGAAAAACTAAGACACTTAAATTTTTTTAAGAAAACGATAAGATGAATAAATACCGTAAATCCACAATTTACGAACGAAATAAATCGGCAGGAATACAGAAGTTGGAAGCAAATAAAAAGAGGCACACTAAATCACAGCCTCTGAGGGGTGAGGCGAATACGAGGGGCGTAACAAGGGGTGGCAGAATCGCAAAGAAGCAAATAATGAAAAAAAGAAGCGGCCAAGTTGACAAATGACGCGCAAGCGAAAAATGCGCTTCAATGGTCAAATGTTTGTCGAGGGGTGGGCGATGGAGGGGGTGGCGTTGGTGGGTGTAGGGACGGTGTGGTGAGATAAACGAGGCGGCCTGGCAGCCCAAAGGGGTGGCATTTTCCAGGCAGAGATAAAATAAAGCGGCTGCGAGAAGCACTTTAAGGCGCAAAAGTTGACCTACAATGACCTCCAGACAATCAAAAACACTGCTCGAAAAGACGTACATAAATCTCCCATTTACGACAACATAACATAAGGGCAAACTTGGCAGATATCCTAAAAGTTAGGATAAATCGATCCGTCTTTAAGGTAACTTTTCGACTTCTGTAATACTTGCGATTACAGACACTTTGTTGGAAGAAACTGTAAGTTGCCACCACCAACTCTTAACCCGCCGCTGGCCAGCTGGATCCACCCAAAACACACCTCTCATCGAATTTGAACCCCCCACTGGCCACCTTTTGTACCACCTTAACCCGTCAAAAACTAAACGCTTGTTAGCCGCTTTGGCAGCTTTTATGCGTCCCTAAAATGTAAATGAAAAGATTTTGGATTTGTGAAAGGGGATAACGGTGAGCGTGAAATTTCCAAGTGCGAAAAAGCAGAAGAGCAGCAACGACGCCGACGGTGGCAGAGACTGCAGCAGAGACGTCGACGTTGTGTGACAAACTTGTCGCCAAAAGTAAAGGGCAAACATCAGAAGTGCGAGCGAGACGGCAGATGGCGAGAGGCGTGCAAATGAAAAGGCAACCGGCTCAAGTCACCAACACCAAGAAGCCAAATGTATTTTGTCACACGTACTCACATACACAAGCACTCACGCACACAACCAAAGAGGAGACAAAGAGCGAGCCGGCAATATGGCGGCTTCACTGTGTGCTAAAAGAAGACGGCAAGCGACTTGCTTCTTCCTCTTTTGCTTGTGTGACAAGTTTAACCACAAACACACACACCTTCACACACTCGTTGAGGGGAGAGCACAATCAAAATGGAACCTCTAATTCTCTCTCCTGCGCGAAAGAGACGCACGATAAGGTGACAACATTTACGTCTGTGTGTGTGGTGTGAAAAATTACAGCAAAGCAGCGACGTTTTTCGTTTCGTCTTCGATTTTGGTTGGTTTTTTCGAATCTCTTTTTTCGGTGGGTTTTTGTTTTTCGAATGAGTGGGATGTTGCAGTTTGAGTCTTCTCGGTGTGGGTGCAAAACGGAAGAAGACGAAGACCGCGAAGAAGTGGTGTATGGTAAGAGGTAGGAGGGAAAGAAAGAACAAGGAGGCGTGGAAAAGGCGGCTTAATTGGTCTTCAAATATCTCTTCCCAAAAAAAAAACGTTTCACAAAACCTGTGATCAAATTTATAAAAAAAACTTTTTTTCGTACTCAACAACTTGGCAATTAATTGTAATCTTTTTTAACATTTTCAGCTTATGATTTGAATATAAAATTATTCATATTACACACAAATCAATCTAAAAAATAACTTGTTTATTTTCAAAAAGTGTGAAACAATTTCCGATCGCCTTTTCTTGACATTTGGCGCTAAACTTTTTTTTTTGAATGGCGTTCACAAAGAGACACGAATTCTGTAAAAAGTCGGTGAAAGTCAAAAGTGGAAAGGTGTTAATAAACAACCAACCAAAATGCAGAAAATCTCAAGTTTTTCGGCATTTTAAAAAGGGTCTCTGTGGCTCTCTCTCTCTCGTGTGCTCGTATGCTCTCCAGTTCTCTCAGTATTGATTCAGAGTGTGTGTGTCTGTGGTGACTGTGTGTGAGAGGTGTGTTGAAAAAGCTTACACTTACACCTACGCAGCATCCTACTCTCATTCGCTCGCCTAAGTGATTTTTTTTGCTGGCGCTTTGTAGCTAATTAAAAGTTGATGTGTGTGTGTAAAAAAAAGAAGTGGAGAGGTCATAATTATCAGAGGAAAACTTTATTTGCGGCATTTAATTTCACTGGCTGTCTTTTCTTTTCCCACCTACATATCTGCCTCTCTATCAGCGACTTTCTCTCTCTCTCTCTGCTTTACTGTCTCTCGCTCTCTGTCGCACTCTCTTGTTTATTTGCTTAACATGGTTTAGTTGTGTCTGTGTGTGCGTGGGTGTCTGCAACTGTTTGCTTTGTGTCTGTGTGGGTGGAGGCATTTCTATCTTTCTCTCTGTCAGTGTATGTGTGCGTCTGTGTAAGCCGCTTCCTCATCTGCGAGTGTGTGTAAGTGAGTGTTTGTGGAAATTTACGAGCGGCGCGCGTTAAATTATCTAAATATGTTTGGGGCAAAAAGGTGACGACGAATGGGTTAACACTTTGGAAAGCTGCTGATGCGATGCTGCTCTTTTGTTTGTGTTGCGTGTGTTGGTGTATTCTTTACACGTATAAGCATCGAAAAATACATTTATACGAAAGCCAAATATGGTGCCTATCATAGGGCACTGTTTTATTCAAATAAATTTGTATATTTAATTAATTAACCGATGAACTGGAGGATTTAAATTTAGATTTAGATCTTAAATGCCACCTTAAATCGAGATGGAACTCATTAATCAAATGTTACAGAAAATACTGCATTAATTTCACCCACACTTACAACTAATTTCCAATTGCCTGAAGCGAAGATTCGGAAAATTACGAGCTGGCGCTTGTTTTTCTTGCTCAACGTTTTGAGGCAATCGATAAAATTAGCATAAAATTAAATGTTATATATGGCAAAGGAAAACAATGGCAGCCACCCAAAAAATGGGGGAGGAAAAATCAGATATCGCTTGGGTGTGGAGAGGAAAGAGAAGGAAAGCATCGCAAAAGTGGGGATAACATGGTAAATATGTCTAGTCTTATGTAAACAGGATGTACAGTACATATATGTATGCTAACCTATTACTGTGTGTGGGTGTGTCATACAAGATCTGGGCTTTGCCTTCATTTCCCTGAATATTGAGTATGTGTTCCATATTTAGGTCCACCCACGGAAATATATAGCCAATTCATGGCTAAAATCACACATGTGCGTTTAAATTTTACAAAATATTGCTCTTTTCCGGCTCCTGAATGATAATGCCTCGCATTTTACTAAAGCTTTTTTGCGTTCTTTTTTATTTTCTTCGTTTTTGTACTAATCCAATTATAGATAGTTCAAATGCGCGGTCTTAACTTTTGTAATATGCTGAGCAGTGGTATTTTGTTAAAAAATAACTTTCACTTTCTATAGCAAAGTGATTGTAATGATACAATCCCCAAATAACTAACTAAATGCATTTGTAAACTAAATATTGAGATAAATCAATTCCCAATACTACAAATTGGGAATGACTAAAATTTCCCAATACTTGGTGAAATGAGGCGAAAGAGTAATGCATAATAGTACAGAAAATGATTATCTAAGCCGCCATTTTTTGTGGTTGTAGAATCCTTTATCCTATATTTTTTTGTTCCCCACTTCGTTCGTCTGACGAGTGTTGCCTACTTTGGAGCGTCAAGTAAATTGCCAGCCATTGTGGGCGTTTTGAATGGGTGGGCGTGGGCTGTGGGTGGTTGGGTGGCCACTGCAATTGCTCAATTACAGTGCAACAGACAATGCACACACACACACACACACCCACACCGATGCATGCGCGCACCGCAGCTGTGTGTGTTTGAGTGTGTTATGTTGTGTTGAATTTCACGCCAGGCTGCCAAGTGTAGTCCGTAGTTTTTCGCCATTTTTAACGCGTCGCGTCAGTGTGCGTGTGTGTGTGTGTGTCGGTCTGTCTCTGTGTGTGTGTGTGTATTTATTGTTTAATTAACTTTACGCCTGTCTATCACACACACACACGCACACACACAACAGCCAGCCGACGCGTCGGAGAGACAGACTTTCAATGTTGTTTGCTCGGCTTTGTCTGCTGTCTGTGTGCGTCTGGCTGTTACTTGTGTGTGCGTGCATGTGTATGTGTGCTAGCACTGTCATGTGTGTGCGTGTATGCATTCTGTGCATAGTCCTTGCATCCTGGCCGCTTGTTGTTGTTTTTTCAGCTCAACACAAAAGTTAATCAGTTAGGGCAATGTGTGAAAAACAAAGTGCATTTCCCCCGAGAACCCATCTCACTTACTCACTCGCTCCCTCTCTCTCCCTCTCTCGTCCACTTTCTTTGGCGTTATCGCGTTGCGGCGAGAAGTGGAATAAAGATTGGGTTTCCAGAGGGGATTATCGTGTAGTTACCTTGTAAGCTTAACAAGCTTACTCCAGGGAGTTTTAACAGATGATAATATCATCGAATTGTAAAATCATATTAATTTGCTATCAAAGCACTGATTTTAGGGATTACCTAATTGATTTACGCAAGTTTAGTCGCTACAAATGCGTAAAATATTTACAAGTTATACTACGACTACTTAGTAACTCGTTTGGCTAAAGTTTTGGATGTTTTCTAACTTTCGTAGAACAACACTGGCACGCTTCTATTTAAGCATATTTCATAATGAATGATAGTTGGTGCGATGTTTACTGTTGGCTTGTTTTTTATTATTTGTTGTATATTTTTCTTTACTCTTCTAATTACCTGGCCAACGCATTAAACCTTTTTGTTTTTTAATTTCTGTGTACTGCTAACTATCGTTTTTTATACAAGAAATATTTTGTGAAGGGATTTTGAGAAGGGATTCTCTTTATTAGATGCACCTTCCCGATATTCCTTTTCCCTCCGTTTTTTTTTTTTTTTTTCATCTTCCGGCTCATGGATTTCCCGGGTCCGGTGTTTCTTTCTGCCTCTCTGCACTGCTTTTGTTTTGTCTCTCGATTCTCCTTCCCGACTCCTCCTCCATCCTCCTACCCGATTCCCAACTTTCTCTTCTTTCTTCTCGCTGTTTGGCAGTTCCATTGAAAAGCGCTCTTCACAAGCAATTAAACACACAAAAGCGTTTTGCACGCCGCGCCGCAAGCGAAACGGACAGCTCGTGGGTCGGCGGAGGGAAGGGGGAGGGGGGTGGTTGAGGAGTGAGTTGAGGGGGGCTATTGGGCGGAGGGGTTCGAAGTTGGTAGCACCAACAATGTGGCCAAGATAAATGGATGGCAAACTCCAGAGCTCAGCTGCAAAGCTGCAATATGAATAATCGCCTTGCTAAAAGGGAAATACACTCGTGCAAAATATTCGCAAAAACAACATTCTCTATTAATAGCACAAAAACTGAAATTTGCACTACCTGCAATTGAAACGTTTCATAACCGTCACTAAAAGTATGCAATAACACATGCTATTGTAATAAAATATCTTAGTATCTTGGTATCTTAGCACACTTATCGCCGTCATTTGAAGTGGTTTTAAACTTTCAGAAATTTCTACAATTTTCTTCGATTCAGACCCACATTTATTGCGAGTGTAAGAAGTGGTCTGCATTCGGGCGGGGGGGGGGGGGGTGAGTAGTCTTCAGGTTGGGAGTATTTCAAGGGGGGGGGTCTGCCAAAGTGGTTGGTGTCAGGGGCGTCGGGTGGGCGGAAAAGTGGTGGGCGGTGGTGTGTGCAGCCAACACTTTTTGTGTGAAAAGCTCTGAGGGCGTAGGGAATGTCTGGGCTTCGAGTGTTTACACAAGCGATTGGCCAAGACACAGAGACCAGCAGTCCGCTATGTGTGCGAGCGAAATGGGTAGTGCGGTGCGAGAGAGAGCGGGCGAGACAGGATGGAAAAACATTGTGAAAGGAGGGGGGGGGGGCATCTCCTCGATGGCGAAGGAGTGGCCAAAGTACACAAAATTCACACCAACACCAACACTTGACAATTTACCACTCACTGGGAAAATGGAAATGTTTGTATGTCTCCACGAAGGCGAGACAGTGTGTGCGACAGAGAGGGCCATAGCCGGCCAGAGCGAGACGGGGCGATTGCTTGCCAATGGGCAAACGGCAAAGTTGTCTTCGTTTCTAAGCCAAGAGCCACCTACGACATGTGAGATACAAGGCACCCACACTCATGTCCAAGTGTGGGCTAAAATGGGGGTGTGGGGTGTGGGGTGTGGGGTGTGGAGTGTATGGTGCTGTGCTCTGTGGGTGGGTGTGTGTGTGGCAGTTGCGGATGTGTCAAGGATGCCAAAGCGGATCTGATCCCCAGCAAAAGTGGCCATATCCATCTATAAACAAACACGAAGAGCACTGGCAGATAGAAGCATAGATGACGGTTACCCGAGGTACAGTAAACTCTTCTTGATTATAAAATAGAACAGGGAAAATGTTCAGGATGCATTGCGTTTTAACAGTGATTCCTCTTTAATGCAAAATGGGGAGAACGTAAAAAAGTTGCCAAAGTTCTATAAACCTGCCAAAAAAAAAATAATAATAATAACTTTCTAAGAACCATGAAAAGTACGCTGAAAGTTAAATTTTGATTTGCACTGCACTTTATTTGATCGATAAATAAACCAAGAGAAATATTAGAAAGCCATTTTCAGCTTGTTCTGTTAATTAAACGAGCATTTTCCACTTTCGATTTGAGTGCAGGCCAATTAAGGAAAATCAATTCTCGAGGCCCACCACCAGTTGGCTAAACAGATGAGAAAATCACATCGTTCGTCCGGAGCCAAATGAGTAAAACCCATTTGAAATTAATTATAAATTTTGTCAATCGATTTTCGGTCTGAATATGAAAATAGTAAACTCTGGAGGAGCAGTGCTAAATCGGCAAAACGGAAAGTGAGAAGTGAGAAGCGAGTAGACGTGAACTTTTCCAACCAGCCAGCGCTGTGAAACATTTTGAAAACTTTTATTCACATATTTATTTATTCATTTCCCCGAATGGAAGTGTGTGTGTTTGCCTTCAAGTGTCTGACTCGTGTCAAGTCTTTCAAAAGCCAACTACGATTCCATTAACAACGGCAACACAAACAGCCGCACAAAACTCTCTATGGCGCTCATAAAACTCGTCAGCAGCGGGCACCCCATGCAGTGCATCTGGAAAAGCGGAAAAACAGGGAAAACCGAGGGGCAAACAGGGGGCCAAAGCGGGAGAGCAAAGTGTAAATGAAAACATGACACCTGGCAGAACTTTTATGATGCGCTAAAAAGCAAACTTTCCGTTTATTATGCAAAGAGCATAGCTGCAGAGGAATTTACTAAAAAAAAAAAAAAATAACTAACAAGATTGCGAAAGTGCAGTTTTTCGACTTTATGATACCCGCTAATGTAGTTTTTCAACTTGAAAATTAAGCCCTTAAATCTGGGTTTTCAAATATTTATCAGATTTGTTTTTGTAATACACTGGGAAGTTTAGTTGTTCAGAATGGCGCGAATATTTCATATTCAGTTATCTATTAATATTAGCAAGTTCTGCTAACATTCATACTAAATTATATATGTTAAACTTCGAATTCATAGGCATTTCACAAAATGAAGATCTCTAATATGCGATCTCAGTTGAAATATCACAAGTCCCAAAGCCATCGATCCTTGTATCGAGAATTGATCATCTCTAGAGCTCCATTTAGAGGGTAGTACATACACACATACATACATACATGCATACATAGCCGAGTGCAACCTGAAGTGCCGCTGCACTGACCAGCGGAAAAGGGAAAAGCTGGAAAAGCTGAGGCAGAAGCTCATTACAGGTCCTGCGGCTGTGTGCGTGTGTGCCGAAGTTTGTTTGCCAGTCGGATTGGATGTGTATGGGTGAGTGAGTGTGGCTGTGTGTGTGCTCGGGTATGTGAGCTGGTGAGCTGGTGAGCTGGTGAGCTGGTGAGCTGGTGAGCTGTTGAGTCCATGACTCCATGAGTGTATGGGGTGTTGGCCAAAGGGGCGTTGCAATAAAAAAGGCGCCAGGCTGACGACGCGTTCAGCAATTATGCCACACAATGGCTAAAATGGACGGGAGAGCATGTGAATGTGCCGCAAGAACAAGCGCAAGAAAATGCCAAAGTTTTCAAAGAGAAGGGTCAACACACCCTCTGGACTTTTACCCACCCCCTCTCCCCCCCCCCCCCCGTAATCACCGTATCCAACACTGGCTCTTTTATAGGTGCGATGGGTAAACAACAACACTGCACTGGGCCCCCGGAGTTCAAATCGAAGTTGGAGGGCCGCCAAGGCGGGCGATTTGCGTGCTGACTAATGGAATGCCGCTGGAGTTGTTGGATCTCCTTCGAGATATGCGATATGAAGATTTCTGCGAGATCTTCAAAAGTTAAAGAAAAGAATATAATCCTTGAAAATCCTTGTTCCATTCTATCACAACAACTTTTCATATAGAAATGCATGCGCTTATGGATATATGCTTGTCATATAGAATTGCTTAGTATCTTTGGATATATATTTGCTGCATCTCCTTTTCTCTTGTGATCTCCCCGATTTCTTATCATTGCTCTGACCAATCAGCTAAATGATTCTGACCAAATGGACGCGCCAGTGGGCACATCAAATGAAATCGAGCGTTGTCCGAGAGCCCGAAAAAAAATAAATATCCAGTAAAAATGTCAAACCAAAGGGCAGCGGGTGGAAAATTTTGAAGGGGTCTTTCGTGGGGTTTTCACGAATGGGAGTTTATGGCGAACCATGCAGGGCGTTACAACAAAGCTTGTGGGCGAACAAAGCGAACTGCAGAGAATGGCTAGGAATGCTGTGAGGAGAAGAAAAGAACACTTATAAATAAAAACATGCTCATTAATGTAAAAGTCAGTAACAGACAGAGATGGAATGGCAAACAGTGGGTGTGTGGGAGAGAGAGAGGGCCAGACAATGGCAAAAATCGAGGCGTCGGCGCTGGTATAGAAATACACTTTAGTTACACTCAACCTCACCTACTTTCCTAAGCTCCTTTTGGCCATTATGATATTGTATTGAAAGTGCCAAGTGATGCTGTCATAAAAAGTTGCGCTCGGTTTGAGCTTTTCCCCATCAAAAGAAAATGAAAGAAAATAAATGAATAAAAGCCGAGACAAGACCGAGAATAAAGAGAAGTCAAATTAAATGGAAGGAAAGAAATGGAATCGAATTGATTTTTGTAGATATATTTTGCAATAGAAACGTATGGCAACTGAATCCTTTATAGTTGCAATCCTAAAATAGTTGGCATCTTGCGATTTGATGTTCGACACATTGCAATTTGTAAGAACTTTAAAAGATGTCAGTATTCACAATTTTCGGTGTGGTCTCTTATTTCCCTGTCATTTTGTTTAAATCTAATTAGAAAATGTGACACAACAAAAAACCGCTTGGGAAGTTAACGAGAATTGTCAGGTCTTTTCATACAAATCCGCAGCAAAGCGTAACTTTAGTTTGCGCACAATAAAACCAAGGATGCTAAATCCTTTTGAATAAGCATTTCCCCTTAGCAATTTGCATAGCAATTAAAGCGAAAGGAAACTGTCAAGTGTTTTTCCTTTCTTGCATATATATTATTTTTATAACCCTCTGGAGCAGCAAACAAACAAATAAAGAAGAAAAATCGCGTGAAAATGCGCCAAATTGTTAGACAAAAATTTGCTGTATACATTATGCACAGCCACTCAAAACACAACAGAAGGAATAAAAAAAAATAAAAAAAAGAAAATCAGAGGCGGAGTTTGTTTCAGCTGCCAAGACTTTAAACTTTTTTTTTTATGTCCGCGGCCAAATCATTCCAGCAATGTTTCCAACAGAAAAGAAAATAAAAATAACAAAAAAAAAAATGCTAGGAAGATGAGAAGTATGAAAAGGAATTTTAGTTCTGGCATTGTCAGACGGTGGGTGGAAAATCTTCGAGAAGGGGCAACGTTGCACTTGACAGCTGCGAGCTCAGAAAACTTTTTGGACGCCATCAAAAGGCTCGATGAAGTGCCTCGAGTTTTTTCGAGAGCAATCTCCATCGAAATCAATTTGATCCCGTAACAAGTAGCATCCTCCCGCTGACTATATACAATTTCTACCCACCTGCAGGCACACGCACCCTTGCCAGGAGAGAGAGAGCTACGAGCTACGAGCTACGAGCTACGAGCTGTGGGTTGGATTCTCTTGAGTTTTCCACCGAGCTTTGCTTATAAATTAAATTCGTAATTGATTCCTGAATCCGCAATCCTGCAAATGGGATTACAACACGTTGGAAAATCGCCCGAATGAGAACCACCCCCGGCAAGCCATCATCAGCTAGGTGGGGGTTTTTGTGTGGAGGAAAATTGCGTGAGTGCTGCTGAAGTCTGAGGCCAAAGGAAGTTGCTGGATGTCAGTCAGCTTTGCACGAGACAGCAGGACCAGGTTCTACTTCCCCAGCGCTTGGCTTCTTCCTCCCCTGCCAAGTCAGCTGGCGTGTTAGTCAGTCAATAGATAGAGCCAGGATAGCAGGATACAAAGGATCTGTCCATCGGATGTACAAACGTACACGCATCCATATACGAGTATGTACACACACATATAATATAGATGTGGTGCGTATTTATCGGTTAAGTGTGCAGTGTGTTTGTTGCCTTCAACCCCAAAAAAAAAAAAAAAACAAGGATAAGTGCCGCATCCAGGCCATTCCCAATTCCCGAAATCCAAAAAATACAATCCCCTCTTCCGTTTTCTTCCGCCGGTTGTAGCAACAACAATGGAGCTGGCATTTTATAGTAGCAGAGTACACAGTACATACCCCACCGAATACGGAATACGGAATACTGAATCGTGATTCCCGAATCATAGCCATATCCATGTCATAAGTCCGTTAGCAGCTTACCAACGAACAACCCCGACTGGAAACCTCACCAATTAATTGGTGAAGTCAGCAAAAGATATAGGTATTATGTGTTGTGGTATTTTGGAACTATTTTAGGTATATATAACACTTAATTCCGTAATTCGATCAAGACAATATATATTTCCAACTGTGTAATAATGTAATCCCTACTAAATGAGGATCAAAAAGAAAATGCATGTTCCCTCGGAAACAAGAAGAAAACATTCTCTAATATGTAATACAAATGGTTAAGGGTTGTTACCTACTTTCGAAAAGGGTTGAGTACTACGTTTCTAAACAGTCATAAAAGTCACTAATCGCTAATAAGCAGTGCAATAAACTACTCGAAAGAGAAAATTATTTTGGTGCTGGGGAAAATCCTTTCCTACAAAACATTGCTCTGTAAACGCGAATGATAATAGCCAGTGGCTTGGAATATTAGATTTATAAATATCCTTGATTTTCAGGCTTAGTATTTCGAAATTAGAACAAGTAGTCAAAATGTTTGCACGTTTTAAATCCTTTTCCGTATAACAATAGATAAATAGAAAAATGTCTAATTATTTTTGTACATCTTCAAGTGAAAGAACTTTGTGTGAGACCAGATTGATCGAGTGCTTGGCCAAGTATTCATTCTTGTGTTCATGGCTCAGTTCGTTTGGCACAACAGAGCGAAGCGACAAATCCAGTTCTGAATACAAGTTTGTATCGGTGGTCCTAGGCGGCTACGATCTCCTCCGCGAATCCCCTTGATCCCCTCCCTATTGAATAAGGCCCCATACAAAAAACCGGACTGTGCCGCAGACGCCGACTTGAGATATTATGTTTTCCGCAGCTGTCAAATTTGATTTGACAAATGTAAATAATACGGACAGACAAAGAGATTGTTGACATAATGGAAGGCGAGCTGATTTACACTTTTAGCTGCGTGTCGAGATGCGATCGTGATCTCGTCTCCGGAACCCCGCTCCCCAACTCTCCCCCCCCCCCTTATCCATCGCCATACATTGCATATATATAGTTTTTTTTTTTTTTTCTTTTTTGTTTTGTCATGCCTGAACAACTTGCAAATCTAGCGACTGTTTGACTGACTGCCTCCGGCTAATGGCTACAAATTGTCACATCAGTTAAGTAGCGAAAAAAGTATGAGAAAACAATTGACGAGGCGATAAACTGATGATACGGGTTCGGAAAGAGTTAGCTAATTGGATAATGGTTCCGATTTCGTTGCGCTTGAGCAGATCGGGATGGGGAATCTCCTGGGGGTTGGATCAATCAATCTAGACAATCTCCCTGGTGTTATGCGATGTGATTATCATAATGGGAAGGAGTTCCACCACGCTTTGTTTAAGGACTTTCCTATTAACTCATTGGATCACCAAAATATTGAAAGTAATTATCAGTAGTTCTACATTTAATGTTTGTAAATTTCTCATTTCTCAAGTAGGGAAAAACCAAGGAGTAGATTTTTTTGATAGTATACTATTTATTTCCAAGGGCAGCATAAACATAATATATTTGTATACCATTATGTTTTCATGATCTGAAACGGTATTTTGAAAATCTCAGGCGGAAACCAGTGTGTTTTTTATTTATATTCTTTGGACCTCCCACCTTGCTGTTGTTTGATTTTTATATATGTTTTTTTTTTTAAGTTTAAATACTCCACACTTTACGCACTTTTCAAACACAATTTTCTTTAATCTTGTCAGGTTTTCAAAAAATTCTGGACTGCACAAAAAAACAAAACAAAACAGAATCTGCAGGGTGATGTTGTTTCTTGATTCCTTATCGTCGACGGCCACGAAACGGTTAACGGTTAGCGGTTAAACGGTGAGCCGTATCGGTTAAGGTCAGTGTATTTATTTTGCCTTCGGATTGAAGCAAAAAAGGGGAATCACACGTAAACACGGCGAGACATTTGGTTTATCTGACGACGCGACGGCAAAAGCGTTTGACGTGAGCGTGTGACAGGCGGCGACTGCTGGCCGAGAACGATCCAAAAAGCCGAAAAGCCCGAAAAACGAAAAAAAAAAAAAAAACAACAAATAACCGGGCCAAGACGACGCCGAGCGCCAAAGTGCAAGAAGCCGGCAGCGACGTTCGCAGCGACGCCGGCAGAATGCGAAAGTGGGGAATCCCCATCGCGTGGGGGGAGGTGGGTTGGCCCGTGTTATGTTCACCACACGCGGGCAAAAAAGCTAAGGCCAGCTTAGCATAGGTTTTCCCCCTCGCCGTGCTGTCGAATGACAAGCATTTTGACACCCAAGTCGTGGGTAGTCTTGTAGTTGCTATTTTGTGGGTTACATATTTTCTTTTTAAAGCCCTTCTGTGTAATCCCTACACTCTATGCTCTCAGCTTTACTTGGCGAGGCCATTCTTTCTTTGCTTTCCTTCTTCTTGTCTTTATACGTAGCCTACCCTCCTGGTCTAACCCTATATAAGTATAAACGTATTCTTTCTTTCTTTGAGTGAAATCCCTCTGTGCGTTTTAAACCCACGTACACCCCTGGATTTTCCGCTGTGATCTCCGCTCTTCGTTTCATATGAAGTGTCGACGTTTACTAACAGAATTCCAATTTTGAATGACGCTATTCGCCACTCTGCTCGACGCTTTGCTTCACAAAACCCACCACGGCAGCACAGTCGACGTCGGCAGAGGCAGAGGCACGAATTCGCCTCGTTTCGCTTCGTTTTGAGTGAGCACTTCTTTGCATGTGTGTGTGTGTGTGTGTGAGTAATTGAGCACTTACTCAGAACCGGTTTATGCTAGGTTTTTTTTGTATCCTATTTGGTCCGAGCCAGGATAACAACACGCCGGATAACTCACGCACATTCGAATCGCATCCTTTGACTTCTTGGGAAAAAAGGACAACGGCTTAACCGTTAAATGTGTGTGTGTATGGTGTCCATTTTTTTTGGGGGGGGATACTACGAAAAACTGGAGCACAGATTAAGTCGCTGCCAAGCGAAAATAAACAAATTTGCAGAAATACGTGGAACCAATTTCGGGTAAAAGGAGCCAAATAAAAAACAAACTAGGATGTTGGCATTGTTATGACCTTAAGTATATGAAATCTGGAAACAGCTTTAAGATATTAAAACAGCTAAGAATCCTTTTAAGACGTAAATATGATTGTAGCTATTAGTTAAGTAATATATATACCATATATATATGTATATATTTGGGTTGGAAATACTTGGTAATCAAATGAAAGTAAAAACAAAAAGCTCAGCTTTAAAAAAAACACTAAATATTAATTCTAAGTTACAGAAAAAATATACAAAACCAGAGATAGTTGGGACTGTATTCAGATTGAGCTAACAGCTTATAAGAAATTATTTAAAAGGATTTTCGTAGGAATAATTGTTGAATTTTTTATATCTTGAACTGAGAATTTAGAATTTTAAGCAACTTTTTTTTTATATATTAACGAATTTATAAATTATAAAGCTTAAAAAAGGAAGAAGCTCAACAAGAAGCAAAAAGAAGGATGAAGATTGTGCGTGCGAAAGGGAGGACCGATGTCACGCAGAGCTAACGGTAGTCGGAATGCCATATGACACTTTCCTTCGCTTTTCGCCTTTTCTTGGGTTTTCATCCGCCGAAGCGCCAGAACGTAATGAATAAAATATGCAATAAGCGTAAAGCAGTAGAAATATGCAAATTCGTTTACAACGTCGCATCTTCTCTACTCTTGCTTTCAAAACCTCCATCCACAAACGCATTCCCTCTCGCTCACACTGCGGCACTTTCGCATGGGTGCGAAAAAGACGGCCATAAAGCAACGCCCCCTGCAAGGCGACCATTTTACACAGTTTCATGTGCGCAAGAACGAGAAGGCAAGTGCCAGAGGGAATGCGCATTCTCGGTGAGAAAGAGTGGGAGAGCGAGTGAATGTGTGTGTGTGTGTGTATGACTGAGTGAGTGAGTTGAGCGTTTTTTACCGGACTGTGGTGAGTTTTTTTCTCATCTCATCGCGATCGCTTAGTGGGCGGAGTCTCGGGCTTGTGTTCATGTGTGTGCGTGTAGAAGCGAGATAGCGTTACATGGCGAGAAGGAAAACACGCACACACACGTAGTCAGCGATTTTGTCACACAGGCAAAAATGTCCTTTTCCGTCTCCGTGCCTTCTCGTGTCCCTTATTTCTCAGTTTCCACTTCACCTATATGGCTTTATTCGGTTTTTTGGCGCGAAATTTTAGGCTCAAATTCGGAAAAGGGAGCTAAAATTTGGAGAAATAATAGAAGCACAGAACTTTGAAAAATAAAATTTCTTTAAAAAAAAAGAAAAATGTTGAAAAGATATTGCTGTGATTATGAAATTACAGCTCGCAATGTAGGAACTCAGATAAATATTGAATTCAAAACAAATAAATGATTAATACGTCAGTTATTTCTTTGGATAATTTGTGCTTCAAATATTGAATTTTTGATAATTCCAGATCACTAATCTTAAAAATTTTAAATTTAAAATAATTATAAAATAAATGTGTAGCAATTAAAAAACGAGGGTACATTTCGTTTCTCTGCCAAACCATTTCCGAATGCCCAGAACATCAAAAATAACATGTAAGAAGTTCCTGAATGCATCTGCCATGGCCGATGAGAATCAACTGTAAAATATGGCGCAATGTGCAATTGTTGATAATGGGGCATGTGGCGCGCATATCCTACCGATTCGCTATTCCGTATAGCCCGACTTTTTTACGCAGCTCTGGCGCCTGCGCCTCGCCTGCTAATTAGTCGAAGCTCCCGATCCCGAGGGATATACGAAAAGGGTGGCGTTTGGGGGGTCAGGAATACACTTGCTCCTTGTATTTGCTAAACTTTGCATTAAATTTTGGCGCTGCACAGGCTGTGGCAATTAATTTAGAGGCGCAACAAGCGTTGAAAGCGTCGAAATGAAGTGTGACGAGCATCGCAGAGGAGCTGCCACATTGCCACAGATGTATTTCCTTGTCCTCGGGGGAAGGATTGCACTGCAAGGAAGAAGGGCCAAATACTGGGTTCCCAAATAAAAATATGTAATATTTATTATTATTATTTGTAGTCTGAATTGCTTAGGTTTAACGCCCCAGAAAAATCCAAACAAAACATGGAAAGTTTTGCGTTTTTCCAGTGATATTTCTAATGTCTTTTTTTTTTTTGCCCAGTGCATGGAGGGCGTGCTGCAGGCTTTCCCACCTTTCCTTGGCTGCCTTACCGTGTCATCTTTTTCGGTTTCTCCAGGCGAATGTCAATGTGCGTGACTTTTGTTGCCGATGTAGCTGCTGTTTTCTGCCTTTTCCAGTTGCATCATTCAACCATGACAACAATCATCTCCTCGGCTTCTTTTTGCTCTGTGCCTTTGTTGCTGTTTGCTGTTGCTGTTGTTGTCAAACACTAGACAACAAATTGTTGTAATTATGTTCAGGTTGCGTTTCGCTTGTCGCTTCCCGATGTCATAATGCTACCCGCAATTATGGTAAAAGTTGCATGAAACAAAACAGCAGCAATAATAGTAGTAGTAGTAGTAGTAGAGCAGGAGCAGTAGCAATAATAATGGTAACTGCAAACAAACAACAAGCCCAGCGGAAAACGTTTCATTTTCAGTTATGAATTGACAAGAGTCTCTCCATTTTTTCTCTTTTTTTTTTTGTTGTCTTCTCTGCATTGTTTTGTTTTTGTAAAATGAGCGAGGGAAATGTGGAAAACCGCCAGGGAATTAGAAGTTGGGTGTGCCCTTTTCGCAAAGAGTACTTTCCTGCGCCAAAGGATCTGCAAATAAGCTGTAACTTCATGCATTGCCAATGATTTACGATAATTTCAAGTCAAGAAAAACTAGCAATTAATATTCATTTATATTGCAAGAAAATTATAATTAAAAATATAGTTGGCCCTTTCAACTGATTTCAATCCCAATCAAACTATAAAAATCTGCTTAAAGAAATGACGAAACTCGATAACTTGACCACCATACGATTCCTTCCATCGATCTATTTCAATAAATGTACTCGTGTATATATTCTACCAGGCAATCGAGCTAATTAATTAATTAATTATATAGACTTTTGATATGTATCTGATATAATCTAATAGCAAAATGAATATGTTCTGGATAATAAATGATTCACACTTTATTGCGACTTCAAAGGCTCTGCTGGTCGTTACAAATCACAACGTTTTATTCGTTTTTAAATTGTAATACCTAATCAATATCAATATTTCCAATGCACTTCTGTTCCATTCATTTTTCAATAATATAAACATTGCGAGCCAATCTCAAAGCACCATTATTTATGCATTTAATTGTGACTCCCAAAAGACAAAACTCCAATGTCATATTAGTGATATAATTTGTACACTTCAGTTTTATCATAAACTCCTTTCCTTGTGTATGAGTCAAGTGTTGCAGGACCTGTAGTTCTTAGAGTCAAACGTTAGCCTTTGGCCAGCTGACACTCATGATTTCTCGACGCTCGATTCCCAGTTCCGGGAGATGGCGTGTTTGGCCAACTTATGAGACCGGACACGGACATCGTCACGGACACGGAAAGGGACATTGGCATGGGGATTGGGATTGGGTTGTATGGAAGTATGCTCAGGGATGATGGGATGGGAAGTGCACATAGAAGACACATGTGACACCGCAGTCACATGCAACAAGCTAAAAAGCAGAAAGGCTGGAAAAGATCGTCTAGTGGTGCTTGGCTGCTGGTGCAGAAGGGACAGTGGGTTCGATGGCTTCGTTGCTGACCCCTCGGTGGCTATTTTGACGATTATTAAACTGTCTCCGTGGCGGTGGCTCTTCAAAACGGCAGCGAAGCGAGGAGATAATTATGAGATGCGCGTTGAGCTGTTTTAAGTTGGCCCGAAACGCACACACACACACACATTGCGTGCTAAGCAAGCGGAAAGAAGCACTTACGAATTTCGTCAGATAGTTTCAACAACTCTAGATATGTAAATCTCTTTGAATCTATCATCCTTTTATTACTACTTACCAGCAATAACGAATCTTCAAGTATTTCGAACAGTGTATGTGGTAAGTACGGTACGGTTATTTGCTTTTTTCCCCGGCACGCATACACAAGTGAAATGCAATTTAGCGTAAGTGCCTCTAGACGCGACAATTGTCGTCCTGGACTCGTTGCCCCTCCCCAACTGGACGCCCATTCCACCTTATGTGATCCAGCTCCATCCCCTCCAGATTCCAAGGGTTGGACCCAAAAACCGCCGCTGGCTTTTGCTTACATATGCAGGTTCCGTTCGACGCTTCCGCTCCGCCTCGCAAATATCAGCTACACTGGGCGAAATAATGCAGAAGAAGGCATGCTGCAATGACAGTGTATTTTGTGTGTATCCAAAATTTCAATCTATATCTATTTGAATGAAGGCATTACTGATTTCTATAGCCGTATTATGAAATGTTGCATTGTTCTTCTTTTCTGACTGAAACTCCATTTTTCGGAGCTTTCTTTCCGAATATTTTTCTGCATTTTTTGTCGCAGTGGCGGTTTGGGTTAAGGGTCTAGGAGTCTGGGGTCTTGGGTCAGGGGTTCGAATCCGGACCCAGGCGAGTGTCGAGTGTGTGCCTGGAGTGGCTCTGGATGGCTCGCCACTTGGCTGCGAGTCGCCGGCTAATGTGCCAATAATAATCATGGCACAGAGCAGAGGCAGATGCAGGGCCGGAGTAATCATAACCCAGAATCCAGAACCCAGAGCCCAGAGCCCAGGGCCCAAATCCTAAACAGAAACAGAAACATAGCCAGCTCGACATCAAATGGCATGTTAAATTGTACAGCCTCCCGGCTCTCGCACCCGGAAATATTTTCCACTTTCGGACGCAACCGGGGCATTATTAGCTCTCATTTAGGTAAATCCCATTAAAGGAGCAGGGAAGAAAACGTCGAAAGGGAAAATCCACACAAAAAAAAAAAAAAAAAAAAAAAAAAAAACCGGCAGAAATTAGCGAGTGAGGGAGGAGAAAAGTAGCCTCGTTTGACATTTGGTTGGCTGCATTTGGGGTGTTTGGGTGGTGTTAATGCAAAGCCTTTTACGGCCAACCCAACCACCCAACCACCTTAACCATCAAGTCCATAATGAGCACCATTCAGATTTGCCCGAAAACCAATTCAAGTTGCCTCAAAAAGTCGGCTAGAAATTAGCTTTTAAATTTACTTAAAGCTGTCCAATTGGTACTGTTATTTTTTATTTATTTAAGAAAAATATTGATGATTTTCTAAGCTTCAAAAGCCGTGGTATTCAATCAATTTTCGAGGGCTCCATTCGATTCGATGCATAGCATGTATGTATGTTAATTATGTAAGGTAAGTCTCGCCCCTTTTGGGGCTTCGGCTTAGACTTCCTCATGGCGAAAGGGGGCGTGGCATGCGGTAAAGTAAAATTGCACATTAGATTCTTGTGACAAGAGACCGTCTGCCACACCCCCGAATTGCATTTTCCCGCCGCTTTTCCAACAGAAAAGCTTCTGGCAAGGGGCGCAGAAAGCGTTGCAAGGAGGTGTGGCAAATCATGGGGCGGCAAACGGGCACAAGGGGGCACGATCCGAAAGGGGGGGGGGGGGTTTGCCAGGAAAATTGTGCAGTTGCAGCCATAATTATTTTTACGGCACATTGCGTCGGTGCCATGGTCTCCGAGCCGCCGCAGAAGATGGAGACCCCGAACAGTGGGCACCATATACGATTTCCTAGCCGAATGCATCACTTTTTTTTTTAGCTATCGAGAATTTGCATAGCTAGTTCTGATCAAGATCAGCAAATCTTCTGCTTGTCATTGCGGTGAACTTGTTATCATTTATAATATTTGTCTTGTTGTCCTAGCCATAATTAGTCCCACTGTTATGTAGGCGCTGAAGTCGCAATCTGTGCCCAAATGGGGTTGGTCACAGGCGGCGGTTGAGGGGGGTCTACAACGACTTGAAGGGCGGTGAGGGAACGGTGGGCGGGGTTACGGGGTTACGGGGACCAGGCATAGAGAATAATAATAAAAATAATTATGCATATGCCACCCTACGGTCGCAGAGCCTCCGGTGTTCTTCGAATCGCAGCGGCTCTTTAACCTCTGGAAAAGCACCCCCCTTAACATTATCCCCCCCTACTACGAACCATCCCGCTGCTAATTTAGATGAGCATGCTCGACAGTAATTTGCATGCCAGTTTCAGTTTCATTCGCAGTTTTGTGGGAGGATGTGGATATGGATGTGCATGTGAATGTGAATGTGAATGTGAATGGCGATGGGGAACGGTGGATGGGTCTGTGTGTTGACCCCGACTGAGAGCCACTTGTCTCCACATTCAGAGCACCACCCATCCCCCAGCTACCCCTGTCAGCCCCCTTTTGGACCCCTTTAACCCTCCCCCTTTCCGTGTGTGACAGTTTGCAGCGTTGACAATGCCGCCTTCATGTGTCGTTGTTGCTGCCGCTTTTGTGCATATGTCGCTACTGCTGTCTTCCATGTCATTCACACACGCCGACGAGTGTGCGACTCTCTCGGCTAAAATGGCACACACTTCTGGCTCGGAAGAACCCTCCTCGAATGGCGGGTCCCCAATCCGAGAACGAGCCTACTACCCATCCAAAACCCCACACATTTGCCCCCTTTTTCAGCGCGCTTGCGCTTGTGGAGTGCCACTAATTGAGGCACCCAACTGCAGTGCCAGCGATGGCAACTGTACCCCACCAAAAGTGTGCAACCTCTGACCCCAAGCACAAATGTCAAAAGTTGACTTAGCCAGTGGTCCAGAATCTCGCTTATGCCATTTGCCAAAGTCTAAACATAGAGCACGTATTTCGACGAAGTTCACTGATCCACTCCAAATAAATTTTTTTTGATAATTTTACAATATTTCCATTAAGAATGGTTTAGAACTTATTCATATCCCAAGGACAATGAAATTGATATAAGATTCGTTAAATATTCAGAATTTTACTTCTGTTTCTTAGAACACAAAACAAACAAACCGAGATCTGCTCATTTGATGTCTTTGTTGTCTCGGCAAAGCGACTTAACTGCAAAGGATTTTTCCAACTGGCAAGATATTTTCTAGAAGACGATTCAAATGCACTGGGAAAAATGGCTGTCTACTATTCCCATATAATACAGATTTAGATAGATAGTATCCCATACTATACAATTTCCATTCTTTATTTAAAGCCAATAGGACTCGTGCAAATATCGCAAAATCCCACCATTTTATGTGTTCAAATACGGGGGGGGGGGGGGGGGTTGATTGCGATAGAACCAAGTGGTTGTGGAGCCACTAAATGATCCACTGTGTGGGGCAACAACGACAACACCTTCCAAGGGAAAATAGCAAAAAAAAAAAACAAAGAAAAAATAAAATAAGCAGTAAAGAAAATTCAACAAATCATGGCAGTGCCAGTGGCAACGTCAGCCCAAAACGGAAACCATGCCAAAAAGCCGGCAAAAACCCAACCGAAAAGGGCGGTGGGTGGTAAGGTGGCGGCACACCTGCATTTACCTCAAGGTGAGTGGTGGCGAGGGGTTGTGTGGAGTGCACAAGGGGGGGGTTCAATCAAACCGTAAACTATGGAGGCCGCCATTGCTGTGTGTCGAGCGCATTTTTGCCGCCCAAAGTGCGGCGACTAACGCCAAAGACCACAAAAAACTGCAGACTCTGTTCGAGCACTTAAAGAAAAAAATGAAGAACAGCTTCTCTGGTTAAAAATAAACAATTATGAATCTTAGTTGTTAAAGTATTCAATTGAAATCATAAGCTAAGAATGCCATTTTGACAACGAATCTAATTTGGTGTTAGTAGGTTGATTAGTTGTGCAAGTAGAAACACATTCTGTTGGGGAGTTCAGAGATCAAGATGAATCATGAATCATCCATGCATCCATCCACCATCATTTCAAAACGAATCGAGATTACGTTTGTTTTTCCAGTGGTCCAAGTGAGCCGACGTTGGAATATGTGTAACCCTGGTTTCTGAGGCTTCGGCGACAGAGTTTTTATGGCACTCAGTCGCCTCATTGTTTCGTAGTTTGCTTCCATCTTCACCCCCCGCCAGTCACCGCCTCCTAATGCCAACATCCCGACCACTTTTTTAGCCATCTTTTTTTTTTTTTGCTGTCCACGTTTTTACCTTACTTTGTTCAGTTTTGCGTTGAAAGCGCTACAATGGCGTGAAATAATATGCAAAATACTCGGGCGCACACACATGCATGTGGTGTAAGTGCTGTGCAAACACAGCTAAATGTGGGCGGCGTTGGGCGGTGGGGGTCAGGGGTCAGGCGTCAGCGGGCGGTAGGCGGGGAGCGATGGTGCACTCGATGCGATAAGGATGATGGTGACGAGTGGTGTTGATCGCCGCACGGCTGCTAATTAGGCCACTTAGAGCTCCGTTCGAGGCACTTTCTGCAGGAAATCACAAGAACCAGACCGAACATTCGAAAATGGGGTGGAATTCTCAGGCAGGCACACAAATATATATATATATATATATATATATACATATATATATGTGTGCATATACCCTCAAACGTATATCCATGCTCGTGTGTAAATGTATGGCGAAATCCCTACGGGGAACCCTGTTTGCCATTCGGACCGGCCATTATTGCCTAGTGCCATGTAAGTGTGTGTTGTATGCGCTTCTCCTCACCTTAGCCCCCATTCCCGCCACCGTGTTCCCACATTTCACCTCATCCTTGCGTGTGATGGAGGTCAATGTATTCACTGCTGTAAAAGTGTAGGTCCCACCAAGAAATGCAAGAAATTAAAGCCCAACACCAACTTTCGGTGGCCTGTCAAAATTTATATTGCTTTTCAACTACGCGAAAAAATACATATGTACATATAACGATTGACTTACATATATTGGTAGAGATTTAACCCTTGTGCCCGCATTTTTGTTACTTTTTAGCCGTACATTAAGCTAATCACCGTGAATTCGCCATATTATGTGCAGATGCTCTTTGACTCTACAGTTGAACGACCCAGTCATTGTGGGTTATCCTTATTTTGTCGCTGAATGGATCCGCTCGCACACATCCTTTTTGGGTTGGGGCGTCTCGAATTACCATAAGCTGGCTCGTCGGCAGCGATCCTCTGATCTTTTCCTGGCTGTCTAAGTTTTCTGAACCAGCTCCGCCCACGTCCCTTTGGACGCGCTCCTTCACGGGTATTTACTGCCCACGAACGGGGATCAAAGACGCCGCATATCCTGTGCTTGAGTTTCATTCATTGAGCCTGTGGAGAGACCGTGTAAGCTTATATGGGGCTCGATCCTACAGCGGTCCTTCCTCGGGACTTTGGGACTTTTGTGGACGGAATGACAAGATCTCCCCTTTCGCGAAATGCTAATTCCTAATTGGGTAAGCACAGAGGCCTAATTAAGCTGTTGCCATTGTTGGCAGGGATTTCCCCCTCCATATGCCCTTCTCATTGCTCTGATTGTGATTGTCCTTGTCCCGAAAGTCTAGGCTAGATTCCAGGTGCCAGCCAAACGAAGACATCTGCCGCAGTTGCTCAGCTTGCTCGAGAGAATTTATTAATGGAGTATTAGTTAACGAATTGATACCTTGCTAAAAAACGATACGATAGTGCATATGGAAAGAATGCAAAAATCTGGACGAAATATATACATATGTGTAGTGAGAGAAGAAGAGAAAATTGTGAAAACTGTACGATTTTATTGAACAGATTTGTCAGCAATATTTCTGTGCTTTTTAGCAATGCAAAATCAACTAATAATTCGATTCGCAAACAGAATTTTGGTAAATGTGGACCTCACCTGGCTACTCCCTGTTTGTTTGAGGTGTGAGGTGTGTCGTTTGTCTGCCCGGCGGCCATTATTAATGACGCAGGCGTCGGGTCAAAGGTGCAAATATTGATTGACAGATAGTCTATGTGCCGAAATGTCAGTGCCCAAAATGGACACGGCCTTCATGGCCTGCAACTGCTTTTATGAGGTTCCTGTACTTTAGCCAGCAATTTGCGTTCGTTTTTCAAATGATTAAACTTGGATTTCTCTTGGCAAACTCATAATTTCCGGCTTAATCTATTGCATTCACTGAATACGATGTGGATAATGATAAAAGCATAGTAGATATAGTTTATAAAATAAAATGTTAAATGCATCGAATGAATTTTGCCCGCCGCTTGAACACAGTTTGCGATTGACTTGTTGTTAATGACCCGGCCACAGTTTGAGAGCCACTGGCCGATCCTCTGGGCCATATCATAACAAACCTGTTGATTTGTGCTTGTTAGGGCGCGGCAGTGGCCCCAGAACGACCCTTCTCTGGAGGACCCACCAAAATCCAACAGAAACAAAAAAAAAAAAAAAATCAAAAAGATGAACAGAACCCGAAAATATCCCAAATGCCCAGTCATAACCAAGCAAAAGAGATCATAAGCGCAGCTCAACTTTGTCGAGAGCCTGGGCCACAAGACGGAAGACTGCGTCCGAAGAATCGGGCCCAGAAGACGGAGTACCGAATACCGAAGACTGAGGACTGCAGACTGAAGAGTGAAGACTGAGGACCGAAGACTGGAGACCGCTATTCGCTCTGTGTGGCAGCGGCCTGATCTCCGGCTGTTGTTGTGGTTGTCGTTAAAGTCGTTATTATTATTTGTGGCTCTTTAAGTGGCTCATTCGCTAACTGCACGACGATGGCGATATTCGTGTGCCTCCCAAGTCCCCAGAGGGCTGGGGGCGTGGCGGGGGCGGAAGAGGGCCCCCGCCCCAACCGAAGACTGGAGACTGGAGTCCGGAGACTGGCGACTGGCGTCGCCGCTGACAGCGACGGTGGTCCACTTGGCGCTCTCGTGAATTGATTCATAAAATATTATATCATTTTTCTGAAGCCCCCCTCCACCGCCTCGTCTGCCTTCTGCCTTATTTTTTTCCTCCTTCGTTTTTTTTTTATATTTTTTTTTTTTGGCTTTTTGGCTGCTCGTTTGAGGGTTTTGTAATTAGCGTGCATGTTTACCCGAATAATTTCACTTCATGGGACTCGTTGAAGAAGTTATTATCAGAGTGCCCCTGCCTCCTCGTTTGTCTCTTGTTTTCTCTCCGTTTTATTATTATTTTTTTCTTTCTTTGTTTTTTTTTTTTTTTTTTTTTTTTGGATATATCGCCCAAAGCGGGCAACGTCCGCCAATTAGTTGGCCAATGTCCGAGAAAACTCTTTTTTGGGCAACTGTAACGGAAGGAAGTCGCCGTCCCACTCTTTCTTGATCTCTAACCCAAAGCTGTGGGCGCTCAAACACTCGGAGAAAAAAAGTATAGATTAGGCATTTGGGGAATTAAAGCAGGAGCTTGTAAAACAAATCATTTTTGTAAACTGCTCTGCAAGATCAAAATGTTTTGGAATAAGTACATATATTATACTCAAGAATATAAATTCCGGACATATGCATGTGGAAAATATTTATAATTTGAGTACAAACTATCATCTAACAAGGCGACTGTGTAATTGTGTTCTGTGTAAAGGCAATTGCATAAATCAGCGGCGGCGAACCGCCGGCTCTTAATTGACATACATAGACCACCGTGACCGTCCGACTTTCCGCCGAACTCACTCAACTCTCGGCCGATCTCATCCCATCCCATCCCATCCCAACCAATCCAATCCAATCCAATCCCATTCCATCGCAACCCATTCCATCGTTCATCTCGAGTCGTCTAAATTTTGATTCCGGGCGATCCAATTTATGAAGGCACTGCGGACAAAGGGTCACGTCATTGGCTTTGCTCTGCGCTTGACAGCAGCTCGTAACTCTGGATAAACTGGAAGCCCGGAATCCTGGAGCGTCGGTAATCGGGGATAGAGAGATGTCACCGTTGGCCGTTGCTGAAGTTATGATCGCTCCGATCCGGGCAGGTGATCTTTGATGGATCGCAGACCAGACCAAAACGATAGCCGCCAATCCAAGTTCATTGATTGCCGTTTCATTAAATGGCAGAACTTTATGGAATATATGAAATATAATGATCAAATCGAAACTAAAATTTAAATATTCTTAAATCTCCTAATGGTCGAATAAAGATACGAAAGATTGGAGACTGATTGCTAATTTAACTGATATGCATCAAAGGAAATAAAGCAAACGTTGCTTTCTTTGGCTTTCTTCAACTTCTTCAATTTGAAAGAATGGAAAAACCTTGTTTTGTGCAATCATGGCCGCAGCCTATGTTAATTATAATGTTTTTAGTGAATCGATTATACAAATCAAACCGTTGGGTGTTACAAATGACCAACACGCGAGATAAGAGAAGAAATGAGCAGAAGAAAGGTGCTGAAGAAAGGTGAGCTCAGGACGGACGGACAGAGTGAGTGTGTGTGTTTGGTGGCCACTTTTTTGGGGGGCCACCAGATGCGATCAAAGTTGATTAGACGACTGCGGATGCTGCACAGCCAACACCCAACCCCCCTCCTATGAAATCCCTCCACACTCACCCCCCCCCCCCCGCCGATTCCACCGATTCCACCATATTCCACCATATCTTCTTGGGTGTCGGACGTGCGTGCGTGCATTTTATTACGCGCGGATGTGATGAGTCTATCGATGGTGGGGCCTCCGCCACTCGAGTGGCTTGTTAAAAATCGCTGAATGGGAGCATTTTATGACCCGCTTTGATGGCCAATCCAATCCGTATGGTCGGCGGGGGATTTAATCAGGGGGAAATCAAAGAAAGTCCGGGTATATGTGTATGTGTATATGCGTCAGTACTTATGTATGTATGTATGTGTGTGGCCTTTGTCTTTGTGCTTCCATCCGATGGTGGCAGTTATTCTGTGGCTAAACAGCTTCATTGATGTCTCCTTATACTGGCAATTACACAATACAAATTCTAGGGTGAAAGTTGCTTAATTATATTATTTATGCATTTTTTTTTTTCAACAGTTCAACAGTCAAAACTACGATGAATACAATGATTATCACGGTTGCATATCCCCCGGTTTTTTTTTCAACTTTCAGAGAAACAGTTAGCCAATCACCTGGCCAAATTCCTCGGACTAACTGGAGGGACCACCCAAAATCGAGCCAAAAAAGTTGTCAACATTTTCATGTTGCTGCTGTGTCCGCTGTTGCTGTTGTTGTTGTTGTTGTTGCAGATGTTGCTGCTGCAGTAGTTGCTGCCTCGAATTTTGTGCAATGCCCAGTGGCCGGCGGAAAGCGGAAAAGTGGAAAAGTGGAAAAGCGGCATGCTGCAATCGCTGTCTGAGCTTTTGGTCTAGTGAAGGGGCCACCCAAGCAGCCCGCCCCCAAAAACCAAAAAAAAAAAAATAAGGGGAAGGGGCATTTGGAATGGGGGTTTTCAGCTGTCAGAGGAGCGGAGGCACTTAAATAAACGGCCATTGTTGCTGTTGTCTTTCAACGTTTTTGACTTGTTTTGATTATGACGGGGGACGTCGTCGTTGTTTGTTCGTTGATTTCATAATCTACTCTGTTAGTCATGCACCGAGAGAAACTAGGCAAAGGTTCTGCTCAGTATTAACATCGAAAGTTTTGGGTTCGTATATAAAATTGTCCAAGAATTCTGTGGTTTTTTTTGGGGGGTTTTTAGCAAGGAATCTTTCCCACGAACAACAAATCAATTGGACTTCGAATTTCTGTAGAATGTATAGATAGGGAACCGATCTTAATCATTTTTTTCTTTTTTTTTCTGAATGTGCTGCCTGCTGCTGTTGGAATTGCTGTTGTAGATTTGTGGGTGACCGCGCACTCTCTAAAAACGTCAATCACTCAATTAAACTTAATTATAATTGCGAAGCGATGATGGCGGGCGGGCCACATCAACAACAACAACAGTTGAGAAATTTGCAGAAAACAAGACAACAAACGAATGAGAAAAAAGAATGGAAAACCCAAAGAGTGGGTGTGGAAATGGAAGGCGGACTTGCTCAGATTTCAAGAAATTTCGCAGAAAATTGTAAATGCACGATGCTGCCTCAACTTTTTGTCCGCCTGATGAAAATGAAGATGAAGATGAAGATGATGATGATGGCGACGCGTCGCCTCCACTTTGGGCTCAAATTTAGCTGGTCGTTGTCCCTCTACGAATCCCCATTTTCCCCTCCCCCAAGCTCACAATTTGATTGCTAGCCTGAGAAAATAAGAGACCACCGAGCGAATGGTGAGTGAGTGTTCAGTACACGGTAGAAAATGGACTCGAGTTTGCATAGAGATGCATCTTGCATAACTAATTCAACTTTGAATGGAGCATGGGCAGGAAAATATATAACGATTTTATTCACTGTGTAATGCTTGCATGCTGATGTCGCGTTATGCAAAATGTCTTCTACCTCGCTATCTCCCTCTTTATGCCCATCCCTCTCGCTCGCTCCCTCCACCCTCCCTTTCATCGCTAAGGTGGCCACGCAATTTGGGCAACCGTGAAGAATCGCCCACCCAGAAGACGGGTCTTAAAGTCAGGCACCGTTGAAGAAGAAGAGCCCCAAGCAGCTCAATTGAAGTGCCAGGAACTCTCTATTCGCAGTAATCATTTAATAAAACTGCCGCTTTTATTATATCAAATTAAGAACATTTAAATTGTGGCAGTAAATCATAAAAAAAAACGAGCCTTTCTTCTCCGAAGATGTTAAGATTGCCACTCTGCAATTTGGGAATTACTTTAACTGAACTTTGATATGTGTATTCAATCAATCCTAGAGCTTTCTTACATTTTTGTCCTAGTTTGGGGGATATACGAACCATAGCTCGCACTTTCACCTGGGACGCGCAGGCGGAGCGTAACTCCCGATCTCTGGGATTGTGATGGCGACTGTGATTGTGACTGTGACTGCAAATGATTGCGGCTATTTTCCGAGGGGGGCTCCTAGACTTCGTCGCCCCAGATGAAGCACCCCATGCCGCAGCTTGCACAACAATTGCGTTTGTTCGCATGGGAGTTCACCCGATTCGCCCCGATCCCTGCTCTTTATCCATTATATAAAGAGGCGACGCAACGTGTGGGCGTGAACTGGAGCGGCCAGTGGAGCGGCCAGTCCAATGAGTACACTGAAATCTCATTATTTTTACTTAATATGCAATAATAATATGCCAACTGAATTTACACTTAAAGATGCCAAGTAAAACCAGATCCCTTTGCTTTGAATGCGTTTAAACGCATTTACCTTTCTTTAAGTTCAACTAATATTTCCGCTCAGTGTAGTAGCTTATAACAAGCTGTGACCATTGGAGCGCTGTTCGGGCGTTGTCACATATTTTTACGCTTTTGCGATTTACAGCATAATAGGGAGAGATGATGGTGGGAGCCTGTAATTAGGGGCGGTATCTGTTGTCGGTCGGTTGACAAAATGTTGGGCAACTGGGCAATTGGGAAAGCCAAGATATAGGATCGGATCACGATGGCTAAGGGTTTGCACCAACTACAATATATGGCGAAATTGGTTTCATACATGTAATCATTAGCTTTTCCATGGGAATTTACACTCGTCTTAAGGGAATCCCGTGGAAATCGATGAGTTGATATTTTTTTAAGATGGCTGATATAAATTTTAGATTGAAATTATTCTTATTGTATGTGAATCTATGGGGCAGTGACCAAAACCACCTGCTCGGCTATCGATTACACGTGTAAATAAGACATTTGGCATCTGCGAATTGAAACCGAGCTGGAAATTGCGGGGTTGGGCTGGAAAATAGCCGAAAGAAAAGAAAATTAAGTGATCCACGAAATCCGGTGAGTGGCGGGGGGAAAATATTCAGGTAGCTGGAATTTCTCTAATGGCCTTAAACTTAAACGATTCCGACCATTCTATTGTTGGCTGCACCTTTTGTTGTTGCCCGTGTCCCGCCCTTTGTAGTTCTGTGTGTGTGTGTTTATTGTAATCGATATTTTGGGCAATGCAATGCAGCAATTGAAATCAATGAAATCGAGAACATTTGAACTAACAAAAAAGAAAGTAGAGTACTAAGGCAGATCCAAAATCCATCTGAAATCGAGGGTTAGCGGCAATTGAATCTACTTGACTGCATCCCCAGTCGCAAAACCAAATCCCACATGCACCCCCATATCATGAAAACAAAAGGAAGATGCAAGAGATCGCAGGAATTATCAGCAGCTGTGGGCTTAAGTTTTTTTTTTTTTTTTTTTTTTTGAATTCGCTTTCAAATCACACGCACATGCACAAGCTCTGCGGGCTGACTTTTGGTTATTCTGGCGAAAAAGGAACCCCAAAATAAATCCACTTATAAAGTATCGATTGCAATACCAGCTGAATAAGAGACTAAAGTTAAATTCTACTAATCATCACAGTTAAATGTTTAAAGTACTAGGAGTGCAACTTAAATGTTAAACTTTTGAAATCAATAGAATAGATATTTCGCTGTTTAAATATCATCTAACCTATACCAGTTGTTTGGACACTTTACATTTGGTATCCAGCGCTATTGCGCTTTCATCTGAGTTGTCATTGCGGCCATTCATCAAAGAGCCTCGATTGTCCAGGGTAAAGAGCACTGCTACACCCCCTCAGCGCCTCATACGAATTGGTCTTCGGATTGGGATTCGGATTCGGATCGGATGAGACCTATTATTTGTAGGCCATAAATTTTATTGCTCAACTGGCGTTTGTGCAATTAAATCTCAATGGCTTGACGGCGGCCGCCGTCTTTGTCATTTTAGCCCTGCGACGCGTGTGCACTTGAAAAAGTCATCGAGGGTGAGGGATACGATACGCGTATATGTCTGATGATACATGGTCTTAACTATCCAACTATCTCTCAATCGACCTCGCACCACCCAAGCGACGCGCAAATATTGTGACAATGCTATGCCTAATGACCAAATGCCTCCGTTTCTGTGTAGGCACGATACCATCTGATAGCATCACCATCTCTCCATTAACCACAAATGTCGCAACCGTCTATCACCACCTATCGGGAGATCTAATCGCTGGTGTTGCTGGTTAACTCCCGGATTTGCCGGTTCCAATCGGTCCACTTAACACAATCCGCTTTTTGTCTAAAGACGACTCGTTTGCTTTTTATAGTTCAAGTTCGTTATCTGAATTGAGAGAATCCTAATTAAACGGATTTTTTTTTCTATCAACAGCAATAGAAATAACAAAATTGATTCATATCTTCCACGTACTTTTGATGTACATATGTAAAATGTATGTATAATAACGCTACCTTCAATGAAATCCTACGAACTTTAAGCCTTCGTTACGTTAAAATATTGGCATAATGCCGAATAATTTCGGTATCTGACATTCACGTCTTTTCCCAACCACTCACTTGGTATTCATTTACCTCTGGCACTCGGCACTCATAACTCACATGTCGCCTTATTAGCAAACCCATGGCCAACTCATTGAGTGGATTCCTTCAGCTTCTGGTTTTTCTCTTGCTGTCTGTTTTTGCCATTCACTTGCTGGCATTTGGCGCAGATTGGTCAAAGGGCATCAGCCACCGAGATCTCGGGTCCTAAGACATAAACGTGGACATGGACCTGATGGAGTTGCAGCTGAATTGGGAGTGGGAGTTTCGAACGTGAGCCATGTGCCACACCCTTTTTGGATGGTACACTTCGCGAAAGGGGTTATATATTTATTATATAGTGCAGTTAACTCTATAGTATCTAAGTCAAATCAATTTTTCTGAGTGCAAACGAAAAGAGTCGCGCGGGTTGGATAGCATTTTCCCACAGGCGCCGCCATCAGGCGCTGCCATAAACGAGCTACGTGTCGCCATCAGGTGGCGTTGTCCCGCCCCAGCACTCCCATATCGACCAAATCTGCAGAATCTCCAGCCTTGTAAAAGCATCCTCCATCCAAGCATCCTCTGAGGAAAATTAAAGAAAGGCGACTGGAGCAGAGGCGCTTAGACAAAGTCAACCCTTTGATAAAGTTGGCCAGATGAATGGCCCAGTGGATGGGGCAGAGAGCTGCGGCAAAGGGGTGTTTAAAGGGGTGTTGGGGGTTTAGGAGGGCTGTGATTCTATTAGCAATTTCTGCGGAAATCGAGGCATCTCTAGAACCGTTAGCATCAAAGGGCAGCGCCACTTGCCCGCCGTTCCGAGCCGTCAGCAAGCGAAGCGCTTGAGCGAAAACAGTAGCGCCGTACCCACCGGTACTGCCCGTGCCCCCCTCACACCCCCTCATCCATTCCTACACAGAACAAAAAAAAAAGAAGTAAAAAATCTTCACTTTTATTAACGGCTTGTGTATAGTCTAGGGTACATTTGAAAGAAGTTGGTTAAAAATATATAAGTACAAGTACATTAAATGTAAAAATCCAGGAAAATATAGTCTCTCAACTATCCTTTTTGCTCGCAGTGTAGCTCTCATCGACCCAGTTCCAGTGGCTGCAAAAACAAATGCTCGAGTTCAAAGCCTAATGCGAAAAATTCGCAGAAATCTGTCATCGCCTTGTCAACGCTTCGTCATCGTCAGTGGCAGCACAGGAAGAAGCCAGCGGACCATGGAGTCACTGAGCCCGAAAAACCGAACTGTCCTGCCCCATACACAACCCCCAATCCCGCCACCGGGCAAAGTGTGGCTCCAATTGGCGCTTGACATGGCCCCGACAATACAGCAACAACAACGGACAGACAGACAGACAGACAAGCGGACAAATCGGACAGACGAACAGACGGACGGACAAACGAAAATATTGTTCCATCAAAAATCCCAGCAACGTTTGCTGATTTACACGGTAAAAAGTATAAAAGCATTAAACTTGTAAAATCCTCAATACATTTTCAATACAAAAGGAACTAAATTATAAATATATTCTTAGATATAGATGCGTAATACATTCTGCTTGTCTTATTAAAAATAGATAATATTCTTTTTTTTTCTCTCTGTGTAGATGCTGCCTTGGCTGCTGTTGCCGTTGTCATTGTCGGCGATCATATCAAAGCGGCGCAAATTTCCTGCCGGCATACAGATAAGCAAGAGAGTGTAGGAGTTCGGGAGCTAAATACAAAAAAAGGACTGCCAAAGGCACCAAAAAACTGAAGGCAAGGGGAGCTTGGCGACAGTGGAAAGCAGAAGGCTCCGATTCTGACCAATTCCAGGCGACATAAACTGGCGTCTATCATATTGTTGTCTCCATACGCTACGATACATGAAGAATCCCTCACATTTTGGTAAGCACAACCAACAATATATTATATATTACCCGAAACCTGAAGTATATAAATTATATATCTTTAATCGAAGCTAAATCCTCTATGAATAGGTTTTTAACGCATCCTAAGCAGTTGGCAGAGTAGTCAAAGTTCGTCATTTAATTATTAGATCACACTATACTCATCAAACTGCTGTTGACATGTTGTCAGAACGGCGACGTTCTTTTAGTTTTTTGTGTGTGTTTTTTTCCGCCTGTTGCATGTCATTTTGGATCTGGACCGATCGGACGATCTGCGAAGCCCCGCAGACCGCAGTACCCCTCGACCATTATCTATATAGTTTCAGGATTCGTGCCGCTCGGCGCTATTTAACTTCAAAGGGCGAAGGCAACTGGGCGCAGAGCATTTAGCGCCGAATTCCGGACAACAAAAGGCAGGTAGCTGATTGACCGCAGCCCCCAAAAACGTTGGTAGCCCCCCCCCCCCCTCGTTAAAATTATATCATTCCGATCCCCCATTGCATTTTTGTCGTTAGATTTTTGTGCACTTAATTGCCGCAATTAGCGTGGGGCGCTTTGTAGTGATGCCACACTGCAAGTGAAATGGGCCGTCAAATTGTCATTTTTTTTTTATTTTTTGTTCGTTTGTCTGCTCTCAACCCAGATCGGAACCCAACGTTCCCTGGAATACCCCTGCATTCCGTCGATTTTGTTTGGCAATTTGGCAGGCATAATGAAAGGAAACTGAGAATTTTGGGCCTCAGGTCAGCATCCTAAACGGATTTAAAATGAAATGAATGAGTCATTATTATTCATATCCTTACATCAAAAGTAACTAGTTGGGATTTCATTATACTTCGCCATATTCACTTTATTGCTGTGTGAGCTTATTATTCACTTCACTTCAGTGTGAGTGCACTCGTTGAGCGCTTATTCACACGAGTGCCAAATCATCAGCGGCTCAGTGGCTCTGATTCTCGATTCCCGATTTCCGATCCTCGCTTCTCGCTTCTCGATCCTTGGCTGCCAACAGGCGCTGTCAATAAAATTTGCGTCTGCCCCCCTAAAAGTAATGGAAAAAAAAATCAGAGGGGGGCATTTTCGGAGGGGTTATATACGCAGAGGAAACGAAGGGGAAAGGCGCCGACGAGCGACCGAATGGCGCGCCTGTCGTGGTCGATCAAAATCAATGCGCCCCACGGAATTGCGAATCAATTGCCAAGAGCCCGAAAAAACAAAAAAAAAAAGAAAACGAAAAACTTGAGCGCGCAACGTTCAGTTTCGGTTTCATATACAACTTCAGTTTTCGAGCAAGATGCAGATGCAGATCCGGGGGATACAACGATACAACGGTATCTACCAGACGACGTCAGTTTCAGCTTCAGATTCAAACCGTCGCACAGTCCCTCAGTTTTCAAGTCGATCAAAGACAATGTCCCGGCGCTGCGATCCCGATCTGGTGATCCGCCGTTTTCCAGCTCACAGCATCTGGAATTGCCCGAGTCCCTGTTGTCTATCCTATATCCCTGATATATACAGATATCCCCGATTCCCGATCCGCAGTCGCCAATACAATGCGCCTTCCGATTGGGGCTGCGATGAAGACGACGCTCTTTTTTTTGGCGACAGCGACAGCAACAGCGACACTGACAGGTCAACAAGGGGTTACACTGGACAAAAAAAAGCACCTAGTCATATCCATTGAATGTGTGTAAGTTTGGAATTCAAGAGTATTCGTATTGCATACGCAAAAGAGGCAGCTTGAAACACTTTCGAAGTGTTTGTCATAATTTCTGTCTGATCTATAGTTTTTTTTATACTGAAAAACTTTGGCTGAGTGCAGAGTTTGCAATACAAATCGCACTGCGAATGCCAGTGCGAGTTCGGGAGTATTCAAATGGAGTCGGAGGCAAGATCTCAGCCTGCCGATTGTTTTTTTTTTCCAAGCAGTTTCGTTCGTTTTTCTTTTTTTTATTTTATGTCTGAACCCGCAGCTTCTGGTGCCTCACGTTTCGTCTTTCTCGTCGTGGCGCTTGCAGCTTGATCGATGAATGGCCATTCGGCTGGTCCACCGCCAGATCCTCCTCCGATCCTCCCGTTGCTCCCGTTGCTCTAGATACTCCGTCACCGCGACGGCGACTTCAGCGCCAAGTTGCGAATCCAAGCGCCGCTGTTGAGCCGGGCCCAACACAATCGCAATCACAATGGTGAAGCAAGCGAAGTCCAGTCAGTGTCAGTCTTGCTTATGGTCTGGCTTTTGGTTTTGGCTTGGGCTTCGGCTTCGGCTTTGGCCTCATCTCTTGCCTTTGGACCTGGTCTTAGGCCCATTGTCGATCTCATTTCATTCCGTCGTCATTTGTTTTTGCCTCGTTTTCGGAAGCGATCAGATCGACCGGTACACAACGATTCAAAGCGCAATGCGAGTATGTGAGAAATATTGAATGCCTTTAATGGCTCGCATTTAATAATATGTATAACTCTTAATTCAGTATCATATTGATTTGGTTAATTTAGTTCTAACACGACTTCTAAACACCCGGAATGTTCCCTTTGAGCCACACATACATAAATCATACGCTAACCCTTTTATTTTTTAAGCACATCTGCCTGGCTTGACCAGCTAACCAAGAAGATCCCCCAATTATAACAAAATCCTATAATTTTTGGGTGGGTGATTATTCCTCATTAACCTGTTTTTGGATCGCCGCAGGGTATTTAGTTCGGTGTCAGGCTGAAAAACCCTTGAGCGCCAATTTTCGTGGAGCGCACGAGGTGAAGGGAAACGGGCGCCGGTCATGTCCACTTTGTTTGCCTCCAAATGACAGCTGATTGCCTTTCAGCCTTTCGGGATCCGTTCCATTCGATGGGATCGGTTCGCTACTTTGGGTTGGGTTTTGGTTCCTTCGGTTCCAGTTCGATCGACCGTTCTCAGGTTCTGTGTAAGCCGGCGCCTTTAATTGGCATTTGAATGATGGGCACACACGCTGCCCGCTCCTGATGCATTGCAAAAAATGACTGGCATAAATGTTTTTAAATAAAATTAAATAAATAAGGAAGGAAGGGCGGTAGGTAAAACGCTACCTAAGTGAAATTAACTTAGGTATAAAGCAAATCCAACTATATATTCTAGAATGGATATATAGTGAAATAGTAACTGTCCTCTGCTATAAGGCAATGAGCTATATTCATTTGTTTTTGCGAGTGTAGCGCTCTACAACCGTCTCGCTCTTATCAGGCAGCGCCTTATCAAACTTGTCGATCGCCTGTGGCTGGCGCTTATCTGATGCTCGTTTTGGATAAACGCATCATTATTACTGTCGCCGCCACAGCGACGTCGTTCTCCAAAAAAAAAAAAGAAAAAAAAAACAAGAAGAGAAGAAAAGTAAAGAAAAAGGGTTAAGGCCGGACGGAACCACTGAAAAACCATTCGAAACAGTCGGTGGTCGGTGGTTCGGTGGTTCGGTGTTTCGTGTGTTGTTGTGTTGTCATTATCATGCGATCTCAATCGCTGCTAATTAATTTCTAGGGTATTTAAGTTAATTTACATACGGACAACAAGCACCCGCGTACAGCTGCCGCGAGCCATCTGAAAAGAATTCAAGAATTTTAAACTGCAGAATAACAAATATTGTATCCTAAGAAAGAGATGGCTAAAAAGAGAGGGAGAGAGACAGAGAACTTGTGCCACGCATTGTGGACATTAGTGCGTAGGCGTCCGTCGTTTAATTTTTGTTAATTAAAACAAATGTCTGTTTACTGCCTTCCCACGGTGAAAAAGAGAGAGGTAGAGTGTGGGAGGAGTGTGAGCAAAATCGCTCAACGACTTTCATTTTCATTTCCGTGCCATTAAACAGGCCGTTAAGCAGGGACACACGATCGCAGCACTTTGTAAATTAGGAATTGCCTACTCAATTGCCTATAACGTAGGCGACAAACTAATGTCATTACAATACAATACCAAACAAAAAGCTACAAAAATGACATTTGTCATAACCTTAAACACATTGAAAAATCATTTTTGAATGTAACAACATGCTTGAAAAGTATATTTTGATTGTGAATTTGATTTTCAAAAATCTATACTATTGGATCCTCTTAAAGGTTTAGCTTAATAATTAACTCGTGGTTAAGCAATTGCCCTTGAATCGCAGCACACAAAGGGCCAAAACACATTACTGATTCGATAAAATCAAATCAACAACAACTAGTTAATGTCCAACTGTCAGAACCGCGCCACCCCCACTCAAAATAAATACCCAAATGTGTTTCTGTTTCTTATTTTGTTTTTTTTTTTTTTTTTTTTGAGAATTGTTCTCCATTGCGCGACGCTTGCGATAAAAACTTAATAAATAAATTGACTTTATGGTTATGGGGCGCACACAGCTATAGTCGCGGATAGATAGATAGTGCTACAGATGCAGCGAGTAGTTGGAGGGTTGAAAGATTTGGCCGCAGATATCCAGGGTAACAAACATATGACGCTCTGTGGTACAATGTCCTCGCTGTCTCGATGCTCATCCTCGTTCCCGTTCCCATTCCCATTCCCAATCCCACTCCCACTGCCACTTTCATCCTAGTTGAAAGTCCTCGAGAGCTCGAGGCTCGTGGCAGGCTTTTGTGATGCCGCAAATAAAACCATAAATAAAACGCAAACGGCTGTCCGCTCCCCTCTAAACGCACCCCCTCCGAATCAAAAGCCCCCGCCCCTGGAACATCAAGCGTTCACTTTTATCAGGCGCAAAATGTATTCATGAGTAATTGTCACGCGGGTCGATTGGAAAGGGAAATACTAGCGTACAGAGAGAAAATATCTTTAGAAAATATCTTTATCAGCCATAAGAGTTGTTCTCATGTATTACTTTATTAAAAACGTTTCTGATTTCTGTGCTAATAATGCAAAATATAAATAAACGTAACATATACTTAGACTTAAACTAACTAAGGCTTAAGCTAAGAGCTGCTAATTGGTCTATAATCTTTGTTAATATCTTCGTTGGAAGTCCTAATTGTTTTAAACCTTTGCTTTACTAGCCTATAATCTTTATTAATATCTTCATTGGAAGTCCTAATTGTTTTAAATCTTTACTTGCAGGACCAACAACGCTTTTCTGACCGTGTGTCTGCGGACAACCGCTTAGATGGAGAGCCGGACAAACGGATGCTTGAAAGGATGGATGACTGGGGAATTGGATTCTCCGATTGTTGTTGCTGCGAGCGGACGGAAGCTATCGGCCTGGCGGAAGTGAACGGCCGCCGTTGGCGTTTTGGCCACGTGATCGGAAGGAAGCGCAACTTGCGAATTGAAACATCCGATGCAGACGACAAGGACATCGAGATGTCTCGATGTCAGCAGCAGCGTACTTCGTACTTCGTCCTTCTTCCTGCATGTCCTCGAGTGTCCTCGGGCAAAAGTGACACCAAATTGTCGGCTAATCTGTCGATGACTTTCACCCTCGAAAGCGAAAACACCAAAAAACACCCAACCCCTCGAACCGTCAGATGGGAAATTTAATTTGCACCCAACAACGATGAAGCAACTGCTCTGAATACAAATATATGCCACTTTTTTTTCTAATTAAATATTTGTAAACTGAATTAGGGTAAGCCGTAATCTGCAATTCGAAAGTTTATCTGGGATATATTCATGAAATTATATTAAGCGTATCGCAATATTTTGCAAGTAAATAGTTGTAGTCCCTGTATAATCCTTGGTTAAGTGACAAATCCAAGTGTTTACGTGTAAAGTACATTTTAAGTAAACGTAAAATAAAATATAGCCTGCATTTATATATTACATTTGAGTGTACTGTTTTTGCAATACCCCAGAGATCTCTTTCACACAATAAAAGGGTAAGTTTTGATTTAATTTCGAGACAGTTTGAGAAGCACTAATCGCTGGTCAGTGGTTTGTCTCCCTAGTTCTTGCTTCCTTTTCCTGTGAGTGCGTGTGTATGGAGCGCCATTCATTGTTGTCTTGAAGGCCCAAATCTTGTAGTTGTTGTATTGGCTTACTTGCAGCATTTTGCTGCTGCTGCTGCTGTTGCTTTTGCTGTAGTTGTTGTTGTTCTTGCGCAAAAAAATGTTTGACTGGCGCCACTTGAATAACTTTGCCGAAGATGTCGCTGGACACAAGAAGAGGAGGGTTCCAAAAACCCAAAGAAGGGGGCAGCTTTGCCGGCGTCGTTGTCTCAAAATAAAGACGATCCAATCCGAAAAAAAAAAAACGAAGGAGTGCACACTTAAATACAAAAGGACACGAAAAGAACACGACCCAAGGATTGCACGAGACCTTAGGTAATTCGCTCTTTTTCTGAAAAAAAAACCTTTAGAAACCTTAAAAGTTTAGTTTTCGAATAGTTAAAACTTCTGCAATGTGATCCTGGGAATTGTAGTGATTAATTTTATATGCACTAAAAACCCTCTTGAAATTCCTTTAGTATCCAACGTATTAACCAATGTACCTCAGCTAATTGGCGTTCGAATCAAATGGGTCTTCGTAACTTTTCTTTCTGTGTGAAAACCACCTCCCCAGCCCCCTTTGCAGTTGCACCTGAAATCCCACCATAAAATCCCCCTTTCAAATCCCTCGTTTTGATGTTGCTCGCTGGCTGCCAACGCGCTTTTGTCTTAAAGCTCTGGAACTGGCTGGCTGGCTGGCTGGCTGGCTGTTGCTGTTGCTTTTGTTGCCGATGTTGTACCGATGTTGTTGCTGGGCATTGAAGACGTTGCTTATAAACGTTTGATCAGAAGCCGGTGCCGCCGCCTCAGTGAAGTTATGCGCTCCGCAGTCCTTTTGGCCGTTCGGTTTTTATTTTATTTGTTTTTCTCCTTGTTTTTTGTATTTTCATACCCGGCTACTTGAGGCGCCACCAAGCTTCTGGCCAAGCGAATAAAAAAAAAAAAAATGCCTTGTTGCCCCAATGTGTCGTCCCGTCTCGTTCGCAGTCGCACATGCCGTCTCTGTCTGCTGCTGACTGTGTGTTGGCCGCAGCGCCTTTCGTTGGCGCTAAGCAACGCAGGCCAATTGGCGTCATCCTTCATGCCAGTGGGGATATATTTACTCGTACCATATATCTGGGCTATTATTGTGTGTATGGCGGCACTTGCCGCCTTCATCCTTATGTTGCTTTAAGGCACTGCAAGAAAAGCAATAAATTCATAATTGTAGCACATTTTTAAGATAAGCGATTGCTATACAGACTCGTGAAAACTAACGCTGTTGATATTGTCAGCTTTTAACAAACGTATCTATTAACACCAGGATAGTAAATACGTTTATATTTACATTTTATGTCATTTTTACCACTAACATTTTTGTTCTCTGTCGTGTGGCAACATCAGTAAATCAAAAAGCCGCCACAGCCACAATATGAGAGGGGGCGGGGTGGGCGGTTAGGTCCTACAAACCTAGGCGGTGGTCTCGGGGATCATTCGCTTGGGGTCTCCTAACCATCCGTACCTTAACAAAAAAAAAAAAAAAAAGTAAAAATGTCGGCATATTTCTTGTTTTGGTTATGCCACATTTTTGGCAATTTATTAATATATATAGGGTGAGCGGCGCGTTTATTATTATTATTTTGACTGTTCCAGTGGTCTGGTGTTTTTTATCAAAACATTAATATCTTATATTTTATATAAAAAATACGTGCTTAATAAAGAACATTTAAATTTAAACAATGTTTGTTGACCTTTTTATTTTAATTTTTTTCGTTTTAACTCCAATATGCGGATAAGAGCGGACTTCTTATCTTTGCTATTCTAGAAGGTTTGGGATCTGCCTTAGCTCAAATGTGTGACAAAATCAGGTGCACTCACGTGGGAGGGTTTTGAAGGGGCGGTGATTCATGTGGTTGAGTGGCTCGTGCAGAGCCAGGAATAAATATTCTCCCGACAGCGAGGCAATTAGCTTTGTGCCACACATAGCCAAAGCATCCGTTCAAGCTGCAGCATCATCGTAGTCGAAAAAATAAAAGATCCAGGTCAAGTGCTGCTCCACGAAGACGAAGCAGCACAAGATGTCCCCAACACCACCCCAGTCACCCCCAGCCTTCCCCCCCCCCCCTTAAAGCCCCATATCTTTTAAAAACCCCTCACAATTCGGACAAGTGCGCCCATTAGGCAGCGACACAGAGTTTTGAGGGAGCAAACAACAGCAGTGAAAATCAAGTGAAAGAAACAACAGGACGAAGGACTGAATCAAGGGAGGACAAAAAGAGGTGGAGTCACAGCAACATGACAAACATGACATGCCTGAAACTTGGGCAGGCGCCCCCCTCTAATGCATAGAAAAGAACCATTATCGCAAGCCGCCCGGTAGGTGGCGATACCCTCGAGGACCATCTGGACATCCCGACATCCTGGAACACTGGACCAAAACGGCATCCCCTTTCGGCCAGCGGCCAGCACATGTTTGCCTCCAATTAGAAGTTTTTCGGGCTAGCCAATGCCTTGGGCATATTTGTCTTGTCAGCTACTAAAAATGGAGCAACAATAAATAAACTGACAAAAAAAAAATGGATCCACACTGGCAATGGGTGGGCGGGATAACTCACACTCCCTAAAAACTTTTAATTTTTGGTACCAGGTGATCATACTGGTCACCTTCTGGGATTCCTGTTTGCCTGGTAATTTAAGCCGAAAAATCAAACAATTTGCCCTAAAAATGCTGATTTTTGTGGCTAATTTTTTCGATTTTTGGTTACTTGTTACTAGGCAACCATAATTGAGTAGCAGGTGTATACTGGGAACCAACTGATCGATGGTCACCTTCTGGAATTCCTGTTCGCCTGGTAATTTAAATCGAAAAATCAAACAATTTGCCCTAAAAATTAGGTTTTTTGTGGCAAATTTTATAGATTTTTGGTTGCTTGTTACTAGGCGATCATAATTGAGTAGCAGGTGTATACTGATAACTAACTGATCGTTGGTGACCTTCTGGGATTCCTGTTCGCCTGGTAATTTAAATCGAAAAATCAAACAATTTGCCCTAAAAATTATGGTTTTTTGTGGCAAATTTTATAGATTTTTGGTTGCTTGTTACTAGGCGATCATAATTGAGTAGCAGGTGTATACTGATAACTAACTGATCGTTGGTGACCTTCTGGGATTCCTGTTCGCCTGGTAATTTAAATCGAAAAATCAAACAATTTGCCCTAAAAATTATGGTTTTTTGTGGCAAATTTTATAGATTTTTGGTTGCTTGTTACTAGGCGATCATAATTGAGTAGCAGGTGTATATTGACAACCAACTGATCGATGGTCACCTTCTGGAATTCCTGTTCGCCTGGTAATTTAAATCGAAAAATCAAACAATTTGCCCTAAAAATTATGGTTTTTTGTGGCAAATTTTATAGATTTTTGGTTGCTTGTTACTAGGCGATCATAATTGAGTAGCAGGTGTATACTGATAACCAACTGATCGATGGTCACCTTCTGGGATTCCTGTTCGCCTGGTAATTTAAATCGAAAAATCTAACAATTTGCCCTAAAAATTCAGATTTTTGTGGCTAACTTTTTAGATTTTGGGTTACTTGTTACTAGGCAACCATAATTGAGTAGCAGGTGTATACTGGGAACCAACTGATCGATGGTCACCTTCTGGAATTCCTGTTCGCCTGGTAATTTAAATTGAAAAATCTAACAATTTGCCCAAAAAATAATGGTTTTTTGTGGCTAACTTTTTAGATTTTGGGTTACTTGTTACTAGGCAACCATAATTGAGTAGCAGGTGTATACTGGGAACCAACTGATCGATGGTCACCTTCTGGAATTCCTGTTCGCCTGGTAATTTAAATCGAAAAATCTAACAATTTGCCCTAAAAATAATGGTTTTTTGTGGCTAACTTTTTAGATTTTGGATTACTTGTTACTAGGCAACCATAATTGAGTAGCAGGTGTATACTGGGAACCAACTGATCGATGGTCACCTTCTGGAATTCCTGTTCGCCTGGTAATTTAAATCGAAAAATCTAACAATTTTCCCAAAAATTCACCGTTTTTTGGCAAACTTATGGACCTATGAGTACCAGGAGACCATAATCTGTAGCTGGTGGCCACTGTAAATCAAACTCCGGCTAAAATCGAAACTTCACCCAATTTTCCCAATAAAAAGTCAATTCCAATTGAAAATTCGTGTATATTTTATTTTTCCTTTATCACTGGGGTTTGTTATTTGCTAGCCACCATCAGCGGATACCTGGGAGTTGTCCTTGTCGTCCTCGTCGTGAAGAACCTCGTCGTCGATGGTGATAATCGGAGTGTCCTCTAAGTCCTGCATAGCGTGGGTAGGCGTCCTCGAAGGGGCTGGCGGATTCGAAGGAGTAAATTTCCACATTTTTGGTAGGGGGTCATCAAAATTTAATAAATTGGGAAAAAATTCTAGTTAAAAAATTTACAAGCGCAACGGCCAATATTTACAATGTTTTGCCTAAAAATATGTTTATTTTTGACCGGAAAATTCGATATTTACTTACAGTTTTTTCATCACAACTTGGCTAAAAATTGTCATAAAGCTAAACAGTAAACTGTTTTGTGAAGCTAATTACCAATGCTAACTACCCCTATCACTTTTAAATGGATTTTCAAAAATTAATTTTTCCGTGAATTTTCACATTTTTGATAAGGGGTAACATCATCAAAATTTGCAAAAATTGGCAAAAAATTAAAGTTCCCAAATTTGAATGCCAATCGATTGGGAATTGAATTACGAGTGCAACGAGGTATGACAAACCATTTTTGAACCAATATTTACAATGTTCTGCCTAAAAATCGGATTGTTTTTTGACGGAAAATTAATTTTTACATTTCTTACGCACACATATACAAGGCCCCGTGTCATTGTTTATGTGTGGACCAAAATACTCAACACTAAAGCTTTTCAATAACATTCTATCTACTTATTATTCTATCTACTTACATTCAAATAAACTGTGAATACTGTACACTCTTTTAGAATGAATGATTCATTTGCCCTTATGGATGCATTCATGCAGATGTCCAAGTGCAGATGCCCCAGGTGGGTGGCCCAATGGTGCAGTTAATCGAACCTTCCGCTGGCCAATTGAGATATTAGTGGCTGGGCCATAAACTGGAAGATGCAGAGCACCATCCTCTGAACCCCCCCTGCAAGCCATCCCTTGGTGCCCATCCATTAACCCTTAACTGCCCGGCTGGCAAGTCAAGTTGCAATTTGGCCAACACTCATTCATTATGTCTCACAGTTATTTGGCCTGACTCGTCTGCAATTGGATTCAATTTAGTTACGAGTTCGCTGATGGGATCGGACCCTCCCCCTTTTTGGGGGGGCGAAGGACGGTGGTTGGGCAAAACGTCCGAGACACGAACCACGCCAAAATCGATATGACTCGATTAACATGCTTGGATCTTCTTGGTCTCCTCCTGCTTTTTCGTCGTCGGTGGTGCTATTGATGCCTGTGGTTGCAGTGGAGCTGCAACCTGGACTGCTGCGATTTGGAGCCGATCTGCAGCCGCCGCCCCAAGCTGCTGCTCAATGTTGGTGGCGCCAGCCCAAGGCCGCTCGAGAAGTTCCTGCTGAACCTATAAGATAGAGAGAGTATAATTAGCTTTGTTATAGAAATAGACGTAATCATTAAGTGAACCAAGTATATTCGACTTATATGTAAAACTAAACTATGTAATTCAATAAATATAAAAATATTTAAAAAAAAAAATGTGTGTTGTATTAATTACGGGAAGAGGAATATTTACTGTAGTGAAATAATAAGCATATTTCTTATTTGGCTAGGGTAAAACTCACGTAGCGGCCCTCGGGATTGTATGGTCTGGAGCCAGACTCCTTCCTCGACTCCCAGATCGGGCAGCTACTTCTACTTTGCGTGGTCGCGTTCATCATTTTGGTGTCTTGTTTTGTGGGTTTCATTGCTCTCGGGGCCCCCGAACCTCCTCCTGCAGCTCCTGCTCCTCGGTTGTTAAATAGCTGGGCGGAACTTGATGAGATGATGGGCAATTATCTGCGGGAGGTCCCGCACACACAGGCACAGGGGCACAGCGGTGTGGTGGAGGGGAAGGAGGGGGGGGGGAGTGGCTCTGGCAACAAACTATGTCTTACAACGTTGTGCCAGCTCAAGCTTTTGGTTACTCTTTTTTTCCGTACTTTTTTTCATTTTGGTTTTTGGTCCCGGCAATTGCGATTTTGTGGCTGCGTTGCACATGCGCGCCAGCTTCAGCGCCATCGCCATCAACGCCTCACGATCGTGATGGGTGCGAGTGGGAGAGCTGGCGGAGTGAGTGAGAGGACGTGACTGGGCGGGCGTTGAGTGCGATGGAGAGGGGAACACACGCGCTGTCTGCTTCTTAGAGAGAGAAAGACACGCGTGCGCACTAACAAGCGACGACAGCTGAGATCAGTGCGAAAGAAACGCAAAAAAAGCGGGGGGACTGGGGCTCTTGTGGTGGCCCAAGGGGGTGGTCCATCTGGGGGGTGGAGGGTAGTGCCGGCATCTGGGCAGCAGCGGCAGCCAATCATTGCCTCAAGGCCAATTTGGGGCAACGAAAGAGTTGCAGTTGCGTAGAGCCATTTAGCCAGCCAGAGATGACATGGTTCCATCTGAAAATTAGCAAGAAAATATTCGATAAAATAAACTGAAACTTTGCTTAAAAAAAAAGGAGTAGTTCAAAGTTATCATATGCTTTAGTTTTTGTTTGCTATGATTCTCAATTCTTAATTATAAACAATGCATAAGAGATATTTTTCTTTACAATGTACATCGTTCGGTGTGAGGTATATTCTACTACTTGTCGTTCTTGCAAAATGTGTTCTTAGCTTGATTTTTTTTTTCGAATTATGATTTAGGTTATGATACCGAAAGCCAAATGATCATCACTGTTGCTCGGAGCGGCAGGCATTGTGTGGTGGTAGTGGTGCTGGTGGTGCTGGCGTCGCTGCGGTGGCGGCTCTGACGGCTCTGGCGGCCAAACAAACACGATGAGGCGTTGTTGGCGTCAGGGAAACTGAAACTGCAGACGGCCGAAAGTCCCGCTTCTCCCAACCGGCGACGCCCTGGCGACTCTCAAGTGGTAGAATCTACGAAGACTGCAGAATCGGTTGGTGCGGTACAATCGGGGCTTGAGGGGGTAGCCGAAGAATCGGGAGTCGAGGCTGACACGCTGGCATTCGATAATTGCCTTGGAAAGTATGCGCTTCTCTCGGTTGCAGTCGCGTTTAGCCCTCAAGAGCAGTCTTCGGGCCCAGTCTTTCGCCGATTGCCCAGTCTTCTGGCACTCTTGCAGATAGCGACTCTCGCTTCGATTGGCTGTCCGTTTGGAGAATCACTCAGCCGAGGAAAGAGCAGCAGAGAGAGTGGACGGGTGGACGGGGGAAATAATTTCCCCCAATTAATTACTTTGGTCGAAGGCCCAGCAATAGCTGTGAGAAATGATTTCATTTTGTGGCAGCAGCTAATTGGCCACAAAGGCCGAGAGTTAGAAAGAACTGGGGGAGAATAGAGTGATCTTCATTGCTGATCTTTACCGTTTGGTGGAGCAAATATCGATCACTAATGGCCGTGCTTCATTAGATGACTTTAATGAGTAGCTTAAAGGCAGAGGGTAATGATTGCCTTGATGACTTCGAATATCTCAGTGCTTTGTCACTGTTCTTTTGTGATCGTTTTCAAAATTCTTATAAAAGGTTCTATATAGATCAGGATCTAGAGGAGTCAGAGCACCGCAGCTAAACATAATGATTCCTTGCAAATCAATTACCGTGGTTCACAATTATTTCGAAGCAGATCCCCTTCCGGCGATCTGATATTGTCAATCCAATTGCCCCGATTGATGTTCAAAGGAGGCACAAAAGATCGAGGATCGTATCCTTTTGATCTGGGGGATTATCCCTAACCACCGTGACCGTATCCTGATCCCTATGCTTATCGGGGATCTACTGTGCAACTTCAACTTAATTACTGCGCGCTCGACAAACGCAAATCGTCGAACAATGCCCACTGGGCCACTTGAGGATGTCAACCCCAACTACATCAATTTACCCTACTTTACCTTGTTTTGAGGAGATGCAGATGAAGAGGCGGAGATTCGGGAGCCAAAGAAATGGCAAGCATCCAGTAAATGGAATGACGGATGACAGTCGCAGATTGGTCGAAAGCAGGAAGCCAAAACAGTTGGCCATGTGACGGCTAGTGATGCATGCATCCCACTCTCTTGGCAACGTCATCGGAATTGTAGGGACAACAGCCAGGACATGACCACTGCGAGAAGTGCCTGCACCATGGTCTCCATAAAAATCCAACAAGGTGTCCGCTTATTGAGCAATGTTATGCACCAGCACCAGCATCACCTCGATCTATTACAAATTCACGCATTAAATAATAAATACTCAAGATTGTACGATTTTTCGCTGTGTACTTATTCATTTCAGGCAGCCAGGAGTGTGTGATTGCTATCAACAGCTTGATTTTAATTTCACCTCTCTTTCGCTTTCTGCAAACAAAGAGATGTCCTTGTGTTTGTTTTTGTTGTTTGGCCCGTTGTGTTTTTTCAACTGTTTTGCAGCGATCTGAGCCCTGCGTCCTGCGATTTGGGTCCTGCACGGCACTTCCTTCTGGCGGCGTTCAGCGGAGCGGATGAGCCGCATAGTTGGCCAGCAAGGTGGAAAAATCAGAGCGCCAGGGGTTGAGGGCTAAGCACTAATGCCTCAGGATGCAGGATATAGGATGTGCCGCATAGTTGCTGCACAATGAGCTAGCCGAGGCTCAGCCCAAGGATAATTACTTTTGTGCAATTATGCGATTAGTTTATAGGCCAATAAGTTTGTAAGGATGGTATGCCTCCCGGCATAATTGATGGGCTTAGCAGCAGTTAACAATACTCGCTTAAGGAAGTGCCAAACGTAGAGAAATTCAGACGACATTTCCTCTTATCTGTCGCTGGTTGCCTTGTCGATCCGGCATTTCTAAAACGTTTCCATTATTTAAAAACCAATAATGCAACTGGGTAACTTACCCATATATCAAGTGCTCGAACTAGCCATTAAGATCCGACTCGCCTGACCAGGAGTACAGATTGTACGAGCGAGCACGAACTGCCCATCGATCTCGTCCTTGTCCCACTACCGCACTGATTCAATCAGCAAGTTCGAGCGAGACCAATGCACAAATCGCCAGTCGCTCGACCATCAATAAGCCGCTATCAAAATTGGCTTAAGTGGCGCATGTGGGTGGAGTGGGTGGTGCAGCCACCTGCCTGCAACCCCGCCTGGAATCCCGCGATGGGTGGTGTGGCTGCCACTGGCGAGAGATATATTTTTCACGCTCATAAAATAAATGTCAACCATAAACCGTGACTAAGTCGGGAGACAAACAAATTACTAAATAAACGCGCATCGGAAACTGCATGGTGGCCACCACCCCATCCGGCCAACGGGGAATTGATGATCTGAGCTCATATGCGACTGGCAGGGGCGTCACTCGGTGGGGTCCAGCTAGTCGGCAAGTCCTGTAAGGCAATTAATGAATTAGATGGAAGACTAGTATGTTCAATGAAGGTAAAAGTTACTGCAGTGTCTGTTTAATAATATAATATATCTGAAGCGAAATTACCCCTTGACCAGCTGCGCCACTGTCCACGACAAGTGCTCACGGCCAGCTGACGGAGCTGGCAGCCCACCACCGACCGATTAGATGTCCAGTGTATCCAGTAGCTAGATACCACCATTCCGGCCAAAACACCCACATGTGAATCGAGATTCAGACCTCATGACCGCCGCATCCGCCTCCGCATACAAAATGTAAATATTTAATTTTGAAACAGTGTAACTAAAGGGATTTGAAACGCGCGTGGCTGGGTTTTTTTTTTTTTCGGGCAAGGAAATCAACGGAACCCGCAGGATTCGACATGGTCCATTTTATTTTGGGTGGTAGGGAAATCGCCCTCGTTGTGACATGTGAAATGTTGCAATTTTCCTTGCCCTTAGGAGCACAATGACTTGGCTGGAGGATTGGGTTACAGCCGGAAAATGGGTGCAGAATGTCAACGATTTTTAAGAACATCTCGATGTCTCGGTTATATTATGATTCTGGCACATTTGGCATTTAATCAGTAAGCCAAAAGAGCGCTGCGCGGATCTCTGAAATAGGTTGACAAACAAAATGCGTGAATTCAACGAATAAAAATGTTTAACCAAAAATAAATGTACCTTTTTTTATTCACTGTGTGAAATGTTTCTTCCAGTGTTATCCGTGCCCATTCCTCGACCATGTGTCCGTGTCCTTTTTTATGGCCAAATAATATCAAGATAAGCGGCGCATTAGACAAAAGCCAGCCAGGCGACTTCCTTGAGCTGCCTGCGGGTCCCTGGGGTGTCCTTCCGGCAGGACCTCGATCTGGACACCATAGGTGGTGTCCGCCTCGTCCACGCTCACCTCCGCGTCTAGTCTGGTCTGTGCCATCGCCCACCGACGGCTCAAAACTTTTCCTCCTTTGCCCTTTTTTAATCGATTGATTGCTGCGTGTGTTTAGTTTTTTATGCGGGACCTTGTTCAAATCCCCGTTTCCTGGGTGTCCGTTTGCCTTTGGATAACATCTAATTGCAAATTGACTCCGGCTGTCGGGAAACTTAAAGTTGGAAATCTAAGATTTTACTTTGGCTGCTGACCATCGAAGTGGCTTCTCCCAGCTAAAAAGAAAAGAAACAAAAACTGTACATTGGATGATATCACCATAGCCATATAGCCATAATGTGGAAGGGGTGTCAAATTAATATGTTTAGTTTATGTTACCTTTCTTTTCCAGGCCTTATTTACTCTTGACTTTGGCTCGTGCACGTTTGTTAAAGTTCGTTGACAGTCTTTAAGTTTTGCATTTTAATGCTTGACTATATTGCTTAAAATAAACATTTATTTAAGGCCTCGGGCTTTGTGAGCTTTATGGAGATGTGATACTCCTCCCGGGCAATCAAACAGCTCCTGGCAGCCCACATCCTCGCGTCCTGGGACATCCCCTCGGGATTATCCTGATGGCAATCAAATGTTTTGCTAAATGTTAAAGACCGCAGGCCCAGCGGGTGAGATACAGCGGCTATAACAATAACATCGGTGACTATGTCGTGTGGCTGTTGGGTGCCAGTTGCTAGATGGTAGATGGTAGATGGTGGATGATGGATGGTGGGGGTTAGAGGTCACACCTCTTGACTGGCTATGCAAATCCCGCTGCTCTGGTTAATTTTGTATGCGATGACAACAATTTAATTTCCAAAAGCCATAAAAATGAAATAAAATTTTCAATTGTAGCTGTTGGGCGTGTATTCGCCCCTGCCCTGCTTGTCGTTTCTTTCCCCGTTTCGTTGGCTGGGTGGTGTGGCTGTGATTTGGATATTGGATTCGGTTCTGGTGGCTGCACTTGGCAGTGCGCAAAGTGACGCCGTCGACGCTGCCAATGACACTGTAATCGCAACCCTCCGCCGTTCGCTCCTTCGCCTGCTCATCCGTTTTCTCCTCCGCCACCCGCCACCCGCCACTCGCCATTCGACGCCGATCCACCCCTTCCTTCGTCCTCCGCATCCTGTTGACGCCTGCCAGCGCCCGACTGGCTCAGCTTCCTCTGCTCGGCTGTCTTTTTGACTGCCGCCCCTTGTTCTCCACTGGCACGGCCGTGTGTACCCGCTTTTTTGACTATTCACCCACCACACCCGCTTGTCGGTTCGGTGGTGTAACCCTCTCCTCTCAGGCATAAATCACAGTGACAAACTTGTCGCATGCAAAGGCGCGGAAAGCGAAGCCTGCCTTGTCACGCCGGTGTGGGTGGTGGTGGTGTCGCGGCAAGGAAGGTGCCCACTTGGGTGAACACAGTGTCCTCCAGGTTGTTCGAAAATCTGAAAAAATAATAGAAGTTTGTAAGCTTTTTTTTTTTTGATACTAAGTTCATTTGATTTTATAGATATTTTACTTATCTAATCACTGTTAAGCATTTTAAGCACAGTGACGTGGCTTTGACACCATGTCGTAGCTATCCAACCATAGGAAGTTACTGCGGCCAAAGCGGACCAATCCGAGTCCGAGATATCCGCATATTTAAATGTAATGGCATGAACAAATTAGGATGGATTTGGCCACAGAAAAAGGGGGGATATAGATAGGTATGTATGTATAAGAGCTGGGCAATCAAAGGCTTAGGCACGGTCACTAATAACTTCTTGGAACGTGCCTGGCACTCCAAAGTTGTAATCCCAATGCCAATCGCCCCAAGGAACGGACTTGTCGCCGAATCCCTGAGTGCCCGTCCTCTATTGACAAACAATCAACATCAACCACTTGAGTGACGGCAAACAGAAGGGAAAAATCAAAGCCGTACCGCAAGATATCACAGATTTTCATTATGAAGCATTTAAGCCAGTCCAAAATCAAAGCCACCCACCCATATCCCACCACCCACTGGTCGTCCCGGGGGTTGACTTTTCCACTTCTTTTTCCCGGCTTCAGTTTCCTTTTTGGTTTTGCGCTCTGGCAAATTAAATTAGATGCTTAATATGCAGCGAACGTTTCATTTGTTTTGCGGCTAGAAAATCAACGTGGAAAATTAGGCAAACAAAAGCGCTCTCTCTTTATCCCGCAGTCTGTCTTTTGCCGGACTAGAAGCCCGGACGGAATCCACATGACCGAAGGCGGTGGAAAACCATGGAGCCGGGAGCTTAGCCACTAATGAGGCGCATTACTTTTGGCCAGAGATTTGAAATCATTATCCCATCGAAACTAATCCGGCTCATGGTCTCCGGCATTTCGGCATTTGTTAATTTTGTGCAAACATCGGACGGAGGAGGCCGAGTTCTAATGCTCCACCTCTGAGTTCCGGGCCACAGCCGCATCCACCGGATGGGCAAATATTGAACCAATGGACACGAGGACATGAGCACTGCCTGCTCCCAAATGATTGTGGACCGTCTTTTGTTCGCATTTTGTTGGGGACTTGTATAGAGAAATAGACTGCTTATCATAGGCACTGTCATGAAGCGAACAAGATGTAACATTTTAAAATGATAACAAAAAGAGCGACGAATTACATATGTATTAAGGCTAAATCGAAACATTTGCTCTATAGATTTAAGCAAAAGTTTGAATATAGCGCAACTTTTCTGCTCCTATACAGATTTTATTACCTGTTCAAAAACACATGAAGATCCATTAAAATCCGGAAGAATTTGGACTTGTCCAAACTGATTTCGATTCCTTCTTCAGCTCCCTTGTGTGTTTATTCCTGATCTTTGCCACAAACTTTAAAATAAATATAAATGCTTCGTGTTATTTAAGAATTTTAAATAAAGTTGGGAAAGTACAGCACCTGCCACCGGAGGAACTGGAATAGTATGGTTAGGATTATTGACTCTTCGCTGGGCTCCTTTTTGATCTCCAGTATTCACCATCCTCTTGGCGCTGGAAACTTAATGAAATGCAACGTACATCTTGATGTTCTAAAATCCAGAATGTTTGTAAACAACATGTGTACAAATGTTAAAATCAGTACAATATTCAAATTTTAAGCTGGCAACTCCCTAAAGCTGCGATACCGATTAAGAAGCCTTTAAAAATTATAGGTTAATTTAGGGTGGCCAACTAACTCCACGTTATTTAAAAAATGGTAATTTTCATTGTTTTTTATTGTCTAAGTCACCTTCAATTTTGAATCTGATGATGTTTTTAAAGCTCTACAATAGATTTTAGAATATTAGAATCAGGCTAATCAGGCTAATAATCATGCCAACGAATGACGCTTTCGAATATCGAAACTTTCGGGGAATCGATATTTCTTATAACTGTTCCTTAATGAGGTCGACCAATCGATAAGTCCCTACTTCTAAAGTTCCTTATCGGAATTCCAGCATTCTTTCTTTTCTTGGTCAGCTCTCGTCGAGTTCGGACGCATGGTGCTAGGTGCTATACATGGACAAAAAGGATAAATGTGGTAAGAATCAGTTACATATATAATAATTATGTACATAAGATAATTATAAGAACATTTTGCAAGAGGGCAAGGAACGTGATTTATATATTTTGTGGTTTTCCAGAAGACTTGATTCCCGAGGCTTATACAGATTTAATTTTGTGTTTTGCCAGAATCGTTTCTTCGCAGATTTCCAGAAAATAAAATGTTGGGTTATGTGTAATGTTTAAAGTACTAATACAAGCAAACAATGCTTTTTCCCTGCCGATGTCAAGAATAACCTTGAAATACAAGTAAAGGAATCGTTTTCTTCGCAGATTTCCAGAAAATAAAATGTTGGGTTATGTGTGATGTTTAAAGTACAAATACAAGCAAACCATGCTTTTTCTTTGCCGATGTCAAGTATAACCTAGAAATACAAGTAAAGGAATCGTTTTCTTCGCAGATTTCCAGAAAATAAAATGTTGGGTTATGTGTGATGTTTAAAGTACAAATACAAGCAAACCATGCTTTTTCTTTGCCGATGTCAAGTATAACCTAGAAATACAAGTAAAGGAATCGTTTTCTTCGCAGATTTCCAGAAAATAAAATGTTGGGTTATGTGTGATGTTTAAAGTACAAATACAAGCAAACCATGCTTTTTCTTTGCCGAATTCAAGTATAACCTACAAATAGAAGTAAAGCAAACTTTTTCTTCGCGAATTTCCAGAAAATAATCCAATCTTTTTTCTGTGCGAATTGTATTTTACAGTAAAGTTATATAATGCATGATGTACAAATCCAAGCAATGCAATTTTATTTATTTGTGTTTTTCTATAACTAACAACCTACAACAGTAAAGTGGATTTATGTAGCTTGAAGGCAAAAACTAAAACTTCAACAATGCGCGTGCTTATACGCAACTACTTTTCTGTGGAAATTATCTCATTGTAAAATGCTGTCTTTGAAATCTTCCTGCCAACATTTTCCATCAGAACGAAAGATCTAGAATTCTAGCGAAGCACATGTGGACTTTTTATTCCACGGATTTGTCATCAGTCACAATTTTGATTGATAATATTTGCCGAAATATTCTGCGTAGCCTCATATTTCCTTTTTCCTTATGTATGTATATGTATGTGTAGCGCGCGATGGAGTCTCATGTCTAAAGTTTCCATTTTTCAGACCACAAATTGAAATTGACCCTAGACACGCGGTGCAAGAATTGCGAAGACGATGGCAACCGAAATCAAAATCTGATTCTCAATCGGAATCAGAATCAGAAGTCCACGCCGGTCTGGGATGCCATGGAGATGGGACATTTGTATGCAAATTCAGTGATTGCTCTCCGCAGAAACCACAGGCAAAGGCAAGACGGTAGGAGCGACCACACAATAAATGGGCATAAATTACACGACCCGAAGGAGGAGCCACCAGACAGACGGTGAGTACATTTTGCTGGCAAGTGGAGTGGTGGGGGGTGGGGGGGTCTCAAAATTGATCATTTCTGGCTGGGATGTGGTTGCGGATGACGAAGAGCTGGATGGCTGGCGCCATTGGAGTGCGGCGTTGCCACTTGAATTTTTGATTTAACAAATGCTCATTTGTAAAACGGCCCGGCGAGACCAGCTCCTCGTCCTCATCTACTACATCCACATGCTCATCCTTGCAAAATTTAAATGGGCCACAGCCGAAGAAAGCCGGGCCAACAAATCCAACAAATGGTCCAAGAGCGACAGAGGGGAGGGAATGTGGCAGGGTTTCCAGTCTCAGATCAGAGCCAAACTTTTGCCCAACTGCCTGGCAACAATAATAATGTCACGTTTATCGTGTGCAGCTAATTACTAACAAAAAGATAGTTTGTAATCCTACACAACTGGCGGGAATGGAGAATGGAGACCGAGAAACAGTGAAGCGGAGAACTTGGCCAGAAGAGTTAGCCAAGCGTGGCCAAAAGTGACTCCAGGCCATACAGGGTGTAGTAGTAAGGAGGGGTTAGTAGGGGAGCTTTGGGGTTGGAACAACAGACACCGACCACCAGTAGCCCGTAATTCTGAATCTGCATTTTTGGGGAAGCAAACTTTGCTAGCAAAGCAAAAGCAAACCAAGCCAAAGCCGGTCGTCGAAACTTGGCCAAAACATGTGCTGCAATCTTGGGACCAGAGTTTTCTGGGCATTAGCACACGCCTGCCTGACTGACTGTCTTGGCCAAAAACCAAAAACCCAGCGAAAAACCAATACACCCCGAGCAACAAACAGCTGCTCAACCTTTTTGGCAGCTTTGGGTGATCAACATCTTATAAGGCATTTGTAAACAGTAAATGTATTTGTATAAATATAGTACAATATAATTTATAATATGAGGTGTGATTCACACAGTAGCACACCATAAATTACAAAGTCAATCGTCTGGGTTAGTAAAAAAAAAAGATTAATCAAAACTTTCTGAAAAACTGCTCAGAAATATTTTCTATTAGTTTTCAGCTCATATATTCATTAACAAATTTATTATTGATTATTTTTCTTCATGAGCAAAATGTGTAACCTTTTTGTGTCATTTTTTTAACAATGTGCAAAAACCTCAATTATTCCAATATCACGGAAGATTCTTATATATACTGCGATATATCTTATATATACATCGCATGTGGAGCTTATTGTACATACACGTTTAATTGACACCACTTTTGACAAACAATCAAAATCACCCGAAATCTTCTGGCATTTTGGTACTTAGGCTTCGATGCTTAAACGAACACGATTTGATAATAGTTCTCTAACAGATGTGGTTAAAGTTGTCTCAAATAACAAATTGAAATTGAACAAAAAAAAAACCCTTTAAAAATATCTAGTTAACCACATCAAACCTACTCGACCAACTCAACATTCCACCACATTTGGGTTTCCTCTATGTTAAGCAGCATAACCACTTGGTTGTAATCATTTGCCTATCTCATATTCGCTCGATTCCCTATCGTAATAATATCGCTTTGCTTTTGAGACTCTCGAGTTGAACCAGAAATGAACGAAGTTCTTCATTGCTTGGCACGTCCAGATGGCAGATGATATTGGTCGGGAGCCCAGCTCCGTCGATCCCTACAGTCCGTGCCCATCCGTTGGTATTCCGGTGCCTTTGACCGTGGTCACACCACCATACGATAAAAGATCCGCCTGATCCGGCTTGTCGCGCGTGGCATGGTAGGCCTCGCGTTCCCGATCCGGGAACTTGGTGGGCAGATTGGGCGAGTGTAGATTGACCTTGGCCTCGAAACGTACGCCGGCCACCTCCACCTCATAGTGGCCGGACAGCACGTACTCATTGGTCACCGGCAGCTCCCGTCCCTCGTCGTCGAAGTTTCGCACGAAGCCCAGACAGACTTGCTTCTCGAACGTGTACCCATAGCCGGTGGTGGTGGTCATACCTACGTAGACCCCGTCGCGATAGATGGGTTCGCCGCCCCAGCACCACATGTCCACCTCGTGATCGTGGTCGTTCAGCAAGAGCTGCACATACATTCGCTTAACGCCCTCCTCGCGCTGTTTCAGCAGCGCATTGCGGCCAATAAAGTCGATGGGTTTCTGCAAAGACAATATGAATGGCATATAAGTTTTCGGTATTAAGGGACTATTCTCTGTCTGTTAACCCACATTGAATTTGACGCGCCAGCTGCGTCCGCACTCCAGCGGCGTGGTAAAGGTGTCCAGATCCTGTCCCCAAAAGGCATAGAACTTTTCAATGCGCAGGGCGCGGGTGGCGTAGTAACCTAAAATGGGCAAATAGGTAGTTCAAGTAATGAAGCCGCTTAAGTTAGTTCGCTTTTCAACGACTCACCTGCATGCTGTATGTTGAACTTTTGGCCTGCCTGATACAGACGGGAGTACACATGCAAGGCGTATTCGTTGGGAATATATAGGACATAGCCCAATTCACCCGTGTGGGTAATGTTCAGCACTCGAATGCCGTCGGCCAATCCCACATCCAATTCCTGGCAAAGATTAGGTAGGTAAAAAATATTTAATATAAATTAACATGAATCTCGAAATCTCTCACCTTATAGGTAAAGAAGGGAAAGCTTTTGGGCGTGAGATCGGTGTCGGTGAGCTCTGAAAGCAGGATGCGGGAGTAGGGTCCTAGGATGCAGATGGCCGTGTACATGGAGGTCACATCTGCCACATTAACCTTGGCCCTTAGATGATTGGGCATGTGTTTCCGAATCCAGCACATGGAGCGCGTTTGCTGAATGGTGGGTGCAATCATCATGTAGCTGAAATAGCGAATGATGAGCGTCTCACTGGCCATGTTGAGCTGGATGGGCAAGCTACTTACTGCCGCTCGGAGAGGCGTGCCAAGGAGCAGTCGTTCTCATAGCCCCCATTGGGATTCTGCATGCCTGTGTGGATGATGGAGCCCACGGCCACGTCCACGTCGTTGGAGCAGAGGTACTGCAATAGGTCCACCACCTCGTTTCCCTTCGACCAGAAGTCGTATTTGGTAAAGGAGCTGTAGTCTGCTATGCCAATGCGTTCCCTACAAGCCCGGTATTCTGAGGCCACATGATCGAACCACGGCGGCTTGCCAAAGGTGCGTGTTTGGGCAATACGAAAGCGCGGCAACCCGAACTCATCTGAAATATAGAATCAAGCCGGAGAAGGAAGAATGAGTCGTCAACTCGGTGAGTGAATGGGAATGGCTTCTATTGCGTAGAAACAAATTTCATTGAGGTAAATACGGTTGGAATTTTGTCTTTTAACTATAAATCCAACCGAATTTGGCTCGGCGAAATTTTTCAGTTTACTGGCGTCGAAAAAACATCTCGTAATAAGCTGTGTGTGTAGATTCGTATTATATGCATATGCTATTATATTGCAATAATTAAATAATACGTTTCGAACTAATGATTTTCAGTTCATTCATTAGGTAGTTACGCATTATCTAGTTGTTGTAAACATTCAACTCGATGGCGGATGAGAAATTACTTATGATGTACCATTCTTGTAATAAACTGTGTGTGTAGATTCATATTATATGCATATGCTATTATATTGCAATAATTAAATAATACGTTTCGAACTAATGATTTTCAGTTCATTCATTAGGTAGTTACGCATTATCTAGTTGTTGTAAACATTCAACTCGCTGGCGTATGAGAAATTACTTATGATGTACCATTCGAACGTATTTATCTGTACTTTTTAAATATTCAGATAGACATTGAATGGCGCATTCATTTGTATCATATGAACATCTCAATAACCGACAATAGATGTGATCAAAAACCTATTAACATAAATGTACCGTGCTTGTCCTGCTGATCGAAGTAGTTGGGTCGCTCGTAGCCCATCGACTGCCCAAAAACGGCGCCCGCCTCCTTGAGTTGCGGGTAGATGGGCGACATGCGCAGGTTCCTACCGGTCTGGAACTCCTCGAAGGGGTAGTTGATTTCGAAGTGCTTTCCCGGTGCCTCTTTGCAGCGATCTCGCAGGAACTTTCGGTTGTTGTGCAGCCCCAGAAACCGGCTGATGTCCAGGATGTGCAGGTCGAGGTAAGTAGAGCCCTTGGTTATTAGATCGGTGAGGACGCGTCCAATGCCTCCGGATGCCGATACACCCATTGTCTTGTTGCCAGCTGCTACATAGTAATTTTGGATTTCAGGTGCTTCCCCTAGGATCCACTTGCAGTCGGGAGAGAATACCTGCAGCGAATTTGTTAGCCTATCCAACGTGGCATCTCTAAAGGAGGGAACCCTCAGCAACAGGGCATCGAGCAGCTCGTGAAAGTGATCCCAATCCGGCGGATGTTGGCGAGCTGTTTGCGATAGGGGAATCACTCCATCTTCGTACACCATCTTTGCCTCGCGCTCGAACCCGCCTGCGAGAATGTGACCTTCACACTCCCGAAAGAAGATGCGTCCATCGAAATCCCTGACGAAAGGCGTGTCCGGACTGAGCCCCTCGATGGGTTTCGTGTGCAAATAGTGGTGCTCCACCGCCTTGAGCGGCACTTTAACCACCGGTTTGGACAAAGTGCCCACCTCGCGTGCCCAAAAGCCCGTGCAGTTCACAAAGTACTCGCACTCCACATCGCCGGCGGTCGTCTCCACACTCCTCACCTTGCCATGCTCGCTGTGAATCTTCTTGATGGCACAGTGTTCGACTATGCGGACTCCCAATCGCTGGGCCTCGATCATGTAGGCCTGGCAAACGAGTTGCGGATCACAGACCCCGTCTTCAGGTATCCAAAGGCCACCTTCGATGCCGTCCAAGGAGAGCAGTTCACAGTGCTGGGCGCACTGCTCTGGCGAAAGGATTTCGCAATGCATGCCCCACGCCAAGGCCTGCGATTTCATGCGATTGAAGGCGGTCATGCGGTCCCAACTTCGAGCCAGATTCAGGCTACCGACTGGCCGCCATCCCGTGGGCAAACCGTTCTCCGCCAGTCGCTTGATCAAATCTATGGAGTACTCAGCCAGCTTGAGTTCCGTGTAGCTAGGTTCGAAGCGACCCGCCAATCCGCAGGCAGTCCAGGGCAGCTCGCCACCGACGCGATCCTGCTCCACGAGCAGCGTTTCGCCACCCCATCCCCTCAGTCCGAGGTGATAGGCCACCGAGGCGCCGGTGATGCCGCCGCCACAGATGACCACCCGGGATTTGACGGGCAGCTGACCGGCCAGTTCCTCGCTAAGATCGGCCGCCTGTTGCGGCTGAAACTTCCGCTTCCGCAGGACCCGTTCATCAGCCGGATCCATCTGGCTACTAGACAGGCGCACTGCATTCGAAAGGCCAGGTGAACACCACCTCCGTCTGGGAACTACAGAAACTGCATTCCCCGAACGCTGCAGCAGTTTCCACATCTTGTTCACCGGCGCAAACGTAAAGTATGTGTATATCACAACCTCATGGGACTAACCCGATTCTTGCCGCAGGTCACCGGATTCACTGGAGGGCACTATCTATATACGCGATATTGTGCTTTTGATTGGTAAATTGGCTTTTGGCACAATAACAACACAGCGGTAGAGTGGCCAGATGCGTTTGCGGTTAGAGATGGGTCGAAACGTCGATGATTATCGGTAAGCGTTCAGCGGAGACTCAATCCATGGTGCGAAACTTGGATAAACGGAAATTCCGTAAATATTAATAGCATAATTTCGCGCGCTGTATTCTTCTAGTGTTAAAAAACCAAATTGATATCTTGGTTTAGGTTTCACAGGAAACTGGTTTAATAACGAAAACTAGTTTCCTCTAAAATCCTAATCAAGACATCATGTGTCGTCGCATCGAGAAGTTATTACCAATATTCATTCATTTTTCATTTTTTTTCCCATTCCGAACGAGTTTTTATTTCCCTAAATTCGTTTATAATTGCCTAACAATATGAACAAAAAAAAAACGCTTTCGCTAAACTACACAATATACTGATATATGTACATGTATACCATCTTTTAAATATTTTTAACGAGTTTTTATTTTCCTAAAAATGTTTAAAGGTGCCTAAAAAACATTTCTGAATAAAAAGGAACGAATATATCAAGTTAAAAAACGAAATCATGTTAGATCCTGGACAAATATGAAGTAAATTGTTTTTATGCATCAATTACTTGATATTCATCCTTGAACTAAATGGTTTTAGAGCTGCAAGAAAAATTGTGCTATTTTTTCTGACAAATATTACGAATGATTACCATTCATATCCTTGGAACAATTCCTAATAGAATGTTATTATTACAACAATCTTTAGCAAGACTTTCGAGATAAGGATGGCATAACGCTGCAAAAAAAAAATATAAAAATTTACATACTTATCAATCATCTAATCAATCCATCAATCTAAGATTGATTTCAGTGCTAAAAAGAGTGAACACAACCATTTACGCCATTGAAAGTAGTCCTAAAAGACTGTTTTTAATACACCAGTCGTCAGTGATACTTTCAGGAATAATCGCATAATCCATCATTATTTGTTTGATTTTTATAAAACAGGATGGTTTAGTAAGCAACTTTAAAAGACAAAGATAGGCGAATTTCATTTTAAGATTTATTTCCAATAACCACCAAAACACCCAGTAACGTCTTAGTTGTTAAATCTTTTGTTTTTTACAATCTTTGACGCAACCCAAAGAATTTTCGTATTGGTTTTTATTTAATGTCCATTAACTAGTATGCTTTATGTTCTCAGCTTGTTCCGTAAAATCAACAAACGCACTCAGGCTAGAATCTTAGCAATAGAGAATCCGTTTCTGTATCTGTATATATTGGATTGGATATATGTATGATGCATAGTGTGTGAGGCTGCTGTTCTAACATTTGGGCTCATTTGGTTTCTCGCAAAAGTTCGCAATATCTTAAAACTTTATAGGATACTAAACTAAACTATTTTTTTTTTTGCAGGGGTCGAATTGTCGGTTTCAAACATATAGCACATCTCTTGGGACAGCGGTGATATGAGGCTAGAACTAAAACATAAAGTAAGCTTAGTGCTGGCCACAAATATTGGCTTACAAATAAGAGTAAGTGTTTTTTAAAATCCAAATTAAAAGGAGAAATCTAGGGAAAATCTCTAGAGTCGCTTTGGAATAGGATTTATTGCAATTAAAGTTATTCGATATCGGAACAATCGTAATAATAATCATAATAAAGATAATAATAATAATCATAATAGTTTAATATATATAGTTCATAGTATATAATCATAAGTTCATACGCAGCATTTTTAATATAAGTTAATTTCATCGACAAGAACCTTCTTGTCCCGCGACCTCTTTTTAAACTATTCATTTTACATTGTTTGTTTGTTCGCAAAAACATAATCAATTAATACGTAGATAGTAGATACATCCGCGAGTTATCTGTCTCGCTTGCTATCGCTATTCATAATCATAATCTGGGTTTTTGCTCTCACAGAAGTACAAACTACAACAGGGTGGCCCCAAGTGTATGGGTTACACCATCGTGCATATCCTGTAACATTTTTGCTCTAGCGCTTCATTAAAGACTACAACTTATTAAGATTACAAAAAAAAAAAAAAAATACCAACAAAATATATAAAAAATAAACATAAAAAATTGACACATTTACTAAGTGTAGAGAATCCGTCGATTGGCGGGGTAACGTTTCTTAAATTGACCTCGAGTGATTCAGTTTTGGTTTTATATGGCAACATTCTTGTTTGTTTTCGTTATACGCTTTCTTTGGTTTTAGGGAAAAGTCCACTTGCCTTTGAAAAAAAAAACCTTCACTAATAGTGCTCTTGAGAAGCCAATGTATGAATTATATTCGTAGTAAATGTAATACCTTCAATTATTGAAACAATAACTTGAAAAAAAAAGGAACAAGTCCTTGAAGTATTAACCGGAATAGTTTTTACCCGCGCCAATAATTTTTGTGTGTTATAAGTGTGCCAAATTTGAGGGCTTTTCGACTAAGAGGCTAGGCCTCTATCTAATGTATACATTATACGAGCGAATAAATAAATTAGTTGCGATCTCAGTTAGACAATGTTCGTTTCACTTTCTCGTTTTTTGGTTAACATTGGGATTGGCACATTATATTACATATCATACAAAGCTTTGCAATCGTTTTCCTCCATCCAACCAACCTTCAACTCGTGCCCTTGGGGAGAAATTATAATTAAGACAGTGTTGGCAAAGGCGAAAGTATTGGAGATAAAGGGTAGTTGGGATTCGCTTTTTCTCGCGTTCGTGTAATAAAATGTAACCGCTTATCACATTCATAAAACTCGATCAATTCTCTAAATACATAGTCGTAGGCGTTGGTTAAATATTGTACATAATTTAGTACAGTTACCTTGTATGAGTTAACTAAATGTTTTCGATTCGTTAATAGCACAGTGTAAACGCTTCTCCGTTTTCGATCTTTAGGGCACATATTCAAGTTTAAAACCAATTCAGAATTTATGGGAAATTACATTACATTTCTTTGCATCCTTGCCTTAGTTTCGTTCATTTAATTTTCTACATTTTCGGTTTCTTATGTACTTGGTTTTCTTCTTTGTTAATTTTTTTCGTTTGGCTTTGCAACAACTACAAATACATGCAAACAGCAAATTTTGAGTGCAACATAAACGCTTTTGACAATTCAAACAGAATCTATCTTAAGTTGTTAGTTTTGTCTCTTACTTTGGTATAATATTTACTAAATCTACATATGTATGCTTTGTTCTGTGTGTATATATGTATATATTTTTGGCTACTTTTTTTCTGGTAGTACACAATCGCAATATCTTTATCTCGTTCGGGTTATCAATTTGGAAATAAGATCGGAACTAATACAGAGCGAATAAAAATGTACATTTTATGTAAGTAAACTATTTAACGTTTTTAATAATTCAGAAATTATTATTACTTTCGTGTGTGGTAGGTGTGAGCGTGTGTTATATATATAACTGCCGGTAGGGGTGTTTCTTTGTTTGAATTACACATTTAATACTTTGGTAATTATATTTATATTATATACGACATGTGAAACTGTTTTCGGCTTTTGTTATTTTTTTTAACGGTTTTCCTCCGAAGGTTTTGCAAAATAAATGCTCTTCAAAAGACTCTCCAGCTCTTACTATATTTTTTTACCGAATTACATAAACATTTCTGTCTGGGGCTGTTTGGGTGTCCGAATAATTGTGGGCGCCTTGGATTGCTTAACTGGTTAATTGATGGCTTCGGCTTACTGGTTAGTTAATTGGCTAAGCTATTAGGTGGAGAATCGGAAACTCATGTAAGTTGTTCACTTGAAACGTACGACTATATGGGGCAGGGTGTTAGGTTGGTGTTATGTATACATATATGATTGTGTACAGTGCGAACTGTTCACCGCTCAAAAGAACAAAAATATAGTTCTTTTAGCTGCGAAACGCACTGTGTGTGGTCTAAACTTATCGGTGTACCGTTTTTATTGTGTTGTTAGCACAAAATACCTTACAAGATTTTGGTATCCTTTATTTTTCATTGGTTGTTTTTTTTTTCTCTTGTTTTTCAAAATAAATTACAATGAATTCGAGAGGAGCACGTCCCCAATAAACTGCACACATTACTGCGTGGCCCTCTCATTGACTCTTTTTTTCCTTATCCTTTTATCTTCATCAGAATCTTAAATAAATATAAAGCACAAAGTGTTTTTGAATTCTAGGTATTAAGAATATAAGCTTATGCTTCCGGCATAAGACATATACATAAATATTTGTAAGTAAAGTTAAGTTTTCAAGATGTGGGCGAGTGTGTGTTTTCGAGTGATGAGTGTGTAAATGTAGTATATAAGGAAAAGTATATATGTTAGCATCTTCAGCTAAATCAGCATTCTTTTTTTTTGTTTTTTAGTGTGTTTTTTTTATTTATTATTCTGTTTGGTATCGCGGTGCTCTTTCCCCTTTTGACCATTGATCTGGGAATCTTAGGCATAAAATTCCGTTTTTCCTTGCGTCTTATACGCCTCCTCCTCGATTTTGTACATGTCCATAAGCTTGTTTTTGAAGCGGCAGTTGGATTTTGGTTGACAGACGGCAGCGTGTGAGACAGCAAATACAAAATATATTGCAAAAGTAAACAAATTGTGTGATTTTTGGTGGTTTAAATCGAAAGAGAGACAATGGGCATATGTGTACGTGTGTTGGAAAGAGACAGAAAGAGAGAGAGATAGGGAGAAAGAAAGAGCAAGAGAATATATAGAATATCATTTTAGTTTTTCTCAATTACTTTGCCATTAGCGATTTGGGGTGACACAGCAAACAATAAATGACTAGGCGTTATGGTAAGGGGACGTGACGACAGATTGGGTTTTTTTTTTAGACAGAGACAGATTTAGAGAGTGAAAGTGACAGAGAGAGAGAAAGAGAGAGGGAGAGAGAGACCCATAAGGTAGTTCAATAGTAGAAACCGCGAGCTTGGTATAACGGATTATGGGATTCAAGCCAAGAATTATATAACACTTATAATTATTGGTGAAAAATAAAAACAGTTTAAGACCAAAGATTTAAGGATATAGTGATTTTGACACGAGCGCACAAAAATGATAAAAAAGCACAGAAAGCAAAAATAAATAAAAATGATTAAGCCAACTCAGTATTAAGGTGGTAATATTTTCAAATCATAAGTATTTGGCCAACAAAGTAATCAAAAAAAGATGTTTAAAAGCAAGGCAAAATAAGGAGCCACATCAAACAAAAACGCAATCTCATTTTTAATAGGATCGCGAAACCGTGCTCGAAATTATCTCAACAAGTCGGAAAATCAGGTAAAAGTAGAACACACGATGAATAAACAAAATGAACATGTACCAATAAATATATAATACATATATAGGAAACAGTAGATAATTACATCTTAGCAGTTAGTGTGAAAGATTAGCAGCTACTGACTGATCGATTACGTTTCAGGTTAGTACGGATGGGTTCGGTTAGGTTGGGTTTTCGTTTGTGATCGTTTAGTGTTTATCGTTTATCGGAAGATGCATCCCCAGTCGATAATCTCTCTCTCTCACACTCTCTCGATCGAAAATTAAGGGGCTACAGCAACTACAATCGTATCTGGGATGCATATCTTCACTTTAGTTTCAGTTTCGGGTTTTCTGTTTCGTTTTTGATTCATATTATGTCGTTAGGTTATAGATTATAACGTTTATCGTTTACGGTTTATCGCTTTCTAGCTGTACAGGTGTGGTTGTCTAAAGTACAGTCTCAATACTGGTTATAGTGTCGGTCTGCGGCCGTGTTTCGTTCAGTACCTTTTGCACGTCGGTACTGAATTCCTCGATCTGCTTCGAATGCGCCAACTTTAGTTTCTCCATCGCACGACCCTGCTTAACTCCGATTTGCTGTAAGCAAATAAATACATATATATGTATTCAGTTGAGTTATTAGGAATAGAACAGAACTCACCTTCTTTTCCTCCATGAAGCGCTTCACATTGTTCTGGCGCTTCTCACGCAGCCGACGATCCTTCTCGTTCTTGGTCTTCAAGGTCTTGTCGTTTTGTACCTCCTTGGCGGTATCCGCCGACATCTTTGCTTGCTTGGCATTCAGATCCTTGATGTCCCTACGCATCAAATATTATGTTTATTTGTTTAGAATGTGTTGTCGTTGTGTGATAGTTATCTCACCTGGCATGACGATCCTCCAGCTGCTTGATCTGCGCCGCCTGAACGGTGAGCATCAGTGCCTTCATGGCGTCCTGCGAGTCCTGGACATGTTGGCGCAGCATGTCCCATTCCTCCTTGCGGTGCCTGGCGATCATGTCGGTCCACTGCTTGGTCTGGTCATTGATCGAATTCTTGATGTTGGCATCGTTACGAATGTCGTCTTTGCTCTTGCCCTTGATCAACTTGTCGATGGCCGCATTCTGGGTCTTTTGCACCGAGGTGCGCTCTTTGGCATGCTTCTTGCGCAGGGTGTCGAGCTCCTTGATTTGCTTTTTGCCCACCTTTTGGAAGCCTTTCTCCTGGCGCAGAGATTCCAACGTGACAGGCTCAAAGACTAGTGGTGGCTCCTTCTTTTCCTCCTCTTTGGCCTTGCCAGCATCTCGGGCGGCACCGCCGCTCTGCTCCTCAATGCCAAGTGCCTTCATCTGTTCGTTTTGCTGCTTAGCGGCACCGGCGAAACCTCGCGGATCCGACAACATGGCCATGAAGTCCTCAAAGCCGTCAGGTACGTAGATCTTTAGCTCGATATTCACGAACAACATGGGCAACGACATGGGGAAGTTAGCCTCCGTGCGCAGGGAAACATGCCGATAGCCAGCCTGCAAACCGTCCAGCGGCAGAATACGTTGACCCAGAATCTTTCCGCTTTCTTCATAAACGCCAAATCTTAGCACAGCCAAGTCCGGAAGGACCACTTTGCGGAACACAAAGGGATCCTCATTGTAAACTGGATTCAGGCCATTATTGGCGACCAAACGCGTTCGAAACTCTTTTTTCACCGTGTCCGAGGGCAATCCAAACATGTCCACCTCCACATAGGTGCCCACTTTCTTGTCGGACAAGAATTGGCCGGCAATCACTTTAACGGAACACTGGGCCGCAATCACACCGTCCACCGGCGCATCGGCAAACGGATCAAAATCCTTGTCGGCTCGACGCATGAAATCCGGTTTTAGTAGATAGCCACAGCCGCCATTATACTCGAACTTGCCCTGGTTGAGTTGCATGGGTAAATCGGAGCTCTGGAAATTGAGTGAGACCATCTGGCAGCCGGCGTTCCAGAACACCTGCGGCATATAGTTTGAGGAGTCCGCTCGTGTGCCCTTCGGATAAATTCGCGACATCTGACGCTTGTTGTAATTGACAAAGTCGATGGAGCTCTGCTTCAAGTAGTTCATGCCCGCCGATTCCGCAAACGAGGACATGTTGTGGGCAATATTCTTTTCTGTTGGCGGGACACAAATTAAAATGCATTAATAATGGAATGTATGAAAAATATATATGTATATGTATATAGTTAAGCAACATTTAAGTAAATGTTGGCTCTTGAAGAATCCAACAAACTTGAGTGCATTTATTGCCCTACACTTCGGCTTTCTTTTTCAATTGAAATCTAAAAATGGCACAATTGGTCCCTTACCGATTGCCTTGTCGAAGCCCTGGAACTTGATGGGCTGCGCGTAATTGACCATGGAGGAGAGCCACGGATGCACGTTGGTGGTGGAGCCGCTGTAGTTGGCAGCGGCGGCTTCGGCCTCCGCTCCACCGCCCCCCTCGGCCGCTCCTTCGGCGGCGGCGGCTGCTTCCGGGGCGGGTGCGGGTGCGGCGGCTGCCTCTGGCGGCTTGCCCGCACTGGCGTCCTCTTCCGGATCGTCATCCGTTTTGAGTTCGCCCTTCAGCCAGAGCTCCAACTCGACCTTTTCCACTTCTGGCTTCATTCGCTTGTTCTTGATGAGGATCTTACGCTTCAGTTTGCAGGGTGGCGGCAACGGAAGGCCCGGATCCAGCTAAATCGATATGCAATCGAAATTAACAATATGATATACATTGGTTCGGACTATCGCCACTTACCGGATGATCTGGTAGCGGCTCCTTTAGCAGCAGATCGCCGAAGAAGTCATCACAGTATTTGGCCAACTTGTATTGCTGGGCGCGGTTGCAGTGGTTTTCGAAGGACAGGATTACCGGATACTCGGAGGACACGAAGGCGCAATCCGCAATCGCCTGGATGCAGTCCTGCAGGGAATATAGGAAAAAAAAACATATTAATTTTATTTAACTATTAGCTTTATTTAACTTGGCTTATCATTTATGTTTGTACTCAACATGCATTTCCTAAAATGGTTTGCAAACTATACTATACAGTTAACTCAGACACAATTATTCTCGGAACTATAATTAGTACAAATTTCCATGTAATTTGTTTACCACCGCAAAGTTTCCAAACAATGCAGCCATATTCCCAAACGGAGTGTGCACATCAGATGCACTTGGACCATTGAGAATGCTGACATTACATGCAAAATGTTTAATGTTTCAATTTAAAGCACATTCTACCAATTGAACTCGTTCTCTCGTTAAGTGTGTTTGACTTTTGCAGCAGTTGAAAGACTAGAGGGTTGAGGTCTTACCTTAAAGAGGATTTCAGTGCAGTAGGCGTGACCGTGGGTGACAATTGGCTCCTCGTCCTCACCCTTTCCGTTCCAGCAATCCAGCTCCACACAGCGACAACCTGCCAAGAGTGTCTGTCGGTACATTTCCACGGAACTTTTGCCGCCGATCTGACGACCGGATAGGTAGGTATTATGCGAGCTGTTGATATAGTAATGGGCCAGTGGCTGATCCATTTCCATGTAGAAATCCAGCCGGTCCAGGAATACAGGTGCGTTTTCGTCGGACATTAGATAGCGCTTAAATCCGTCCAACGACATTTGAACTGAGTTGAAATTGAAATTGAAATCTTCACATTTACATTCCACATTAGAACTAGAAGCTCTTACCGTTCTTCTTTTTCTCCTCATCTAGCTCGTAATCGTTGATGATCTCCGTGCAACGTTTCTCCTCGTAGAGAGGGTACAGAATTTCGTTCATCCGCGGATCGCGCTGTTTGTCGTTCATAAACTGAATAAACTGCTCCAAGCTAATGAAGTCCTGCTTGCCCTTGGTGCTGAAAAGAAAAGCAAATAATGCCAAGTGATTACGATTATGTTTTAGAGATCAGCGGCTTCTACTCACATGGAGGTGAAGAGCTCCTCAATGTCGTTTCGGGGACACACCTTGTGGTACAAGGCGTAGAACTTGTCGAAGGTGAACTGCTCCTTGGTCATCGTTGCGTTTTTATCATCGGGCAGACCGGCATCCTTTATGCACGTGTACACCAATTTCTCCGTTTTGCCGGATGCAAAGGTTTTGGCCAGCGTTTTAACCGGAATTTTTCCACTCTTCTCTACGCAGTAACTCAATCGCATCCAACTATTTTTGGGTTTAGGAAGGGTCGAGAAGATCAGATCAGTTATAATTGCACTTTATTCTCGGAAAGAAACTGAGATGCTTTTACGGTTTTGGGATGATGCAATTAAAACGACAATAGCGAGACAAACATTCAAAATATATACATACATACCTTGGCTTAAAGTAGCTGGAGAAATTTAAACCTAATTAAACTACACTTTATGTTAAGTTACACAGTAAAATGGATGATTATATACAAGATATTTCAAATGGAAAAGTGCTTAAAGTAGCAAAGATCTTATAATTAAATGATATTTTAATATAAAAGTGATGAGATTAAAATGCATTTAAAGTTGCATTGGACGCAAGTCTTTATAAATGTAATTAAAAATCCCCTTCGAACCGTAAGTAAATAACAATTTGGAATTTTCCAAAAGCAGCAGGAAATTACCATCAAATTGGCTTGAAACTACGTCAAAGGTCCTTGCCATTCCGAGACCTATTTCACTTTCATTTAACGACTGTTTAGTGAACTAAGCTGACCGGTAATCGAATCAAATATTGATTAGCAATCAATTCCAGGCGATCCATTACGCAGATGATTAACGACCGCTCCGAAAACAGAACTCATAACTAATTGAATCGAGCGAGGGCCGGTCGCACTTGTGCCCAATTTGCATGGGATCCATTCGTGGAATGTGGCCCAAGTAATTGCAAAATGCGCCGTATGCGCCGAATGACGCATAAATAATGCAATCAGAAACAAATTGCAAACTAGGACAACTAATTTACAATACAAACGTGCAACTGCTACCGTGCCACGCCCACTCACATTCCGCCTCCCATTTGGCCAAGGTGTTGGCTACACTGGTGGTTAACACGATTGTTCGTTGAATGCACTTTGCAACTTTTTACCATTCCGCCCGAAAGACCACAGAAACATTTGCACACTGAGAGAAAGTATTACTGTTTCGCCTAAAATCGAGAATAGTTTCTAGTTGGTATTTCCCCGGCCATTTCTGCACGTTTGATCCAAAGGCAATATATATATTTATATAAACCCTTAATCTGAATCGATATTTCTCACTGTTAGCTGGCAGGTGTGTGATCCCGGATGCAACACACCCATTACCCGTAAACACACCCATTGAACACCCCAAAAACACACTCGACTGGGCAGAGAGTTCACCGCAAGGCATCGCATATCCAATGAACCGCATTTTAGCTGCCACCTTTCATCCTTGGACCCCTTGGACCATCCACCATCGACCAGCGAGCTTTGGCCATTGAGTGCATTCGCTGCACTTGTCTATCGGAAGGGAGTCGCTCGAACTTTGGGCAGTTTAACCCAATTTTTAGTTGACGAGGCTGGAGTTTTCATTGCGGCGCCCATTTGATTCAAACTCAACTAAAACCATTTCTGCTTGCTTTTTGTAGCACAGCACAGCGATGAGACTTAAAGACTTGTTCAATTACATACATAAGCCGCTCATTAATATGAAAACGTAAAATATAAGTTAAGCTGCTAAAAACTACTGTAAAACTGTACTACTCGTATGTTTTCATCATCAACGCAGATGCGCTGCAACTTTCGCTTGACATCGCATCCTGAGTTTCTTTGTGAATAAAGATTGCTTTATTTTCGCTGTTTATGCTATGACACCCATAATACCCTTATTTTTCAAAATGTGCTCCGCTTAAAGTATGCAGCCCTTTGACCGAACACACATAAACACACACACACACACACACTGCACCGCACCCACTCCTAGAATTATTCATGATGGCTTCGGTGGGAAAGTGAGCAGCAGCCACGGCCAACTTAATCTCCCCGTACTTATTCCATTCTGCCCATTTTGTGTGGAACAGGAAATGCAAATAACGTGAATTTATTTTGTGCTAAACGTGAAACGCACCCGTGGAATTGGATAATCAACAACTATGGCATTGGTCGCAATGTCGAGCCGAGTCCCTTGGCGGCGGATCGAATTGGAACTCTCGGAATTACGTAATCAGCAATTAGGAAATTAATAGCGACTGTCCAACACTCGATAAAATGCAAATTTAGCGAATGAAATAACAGGTTTGGGATAAAGCAGCATTGGGCATTCCAATAGTAACTTATCGCATATTTCAAATTGAAAACAGTCTTTTCGACTTGAGTATTAACGAGTGGATAGTATGCGAGATTAGGTTGTTAACTACTTACCGTAATACCGTAGTATTTGCACTCTTTCTAGCATTTAGCTCTCGAGCTCATCTACTTATGACTATATGACACCAGACATACATAGATATGTACGAGCGATCGATGAAACCTTTTCACTTAACCATTTCATTTAAATTTTCTCAGTTTAAGCAGCTTAATGAAAAATAATAATTGGAACTAAAAATCATAAATTAAATTTTACTTTTCTTATCAGCTGATTAATGTGATTTTAGCTTAGTGTCATAGAGTCATAATTCGCTTAAACAGGTGATTCATTCTATTTTAGTGTGACCGTACTTACTGCTTCATCAGGTTGACGCGCGGGCACACATTCGTGGCGCGGTTATTATGCGTGATGAGACGCAAGTTCTTTTGCCAGCTCTGTTCGAGTGAGACAGTTGTACAAATAAATATATATATGTGGCATATATATATATATATATGTATGGAGAAAGAGAGAGTAGACAATCGTAAAGGACAACGACATAACAACAGCAACAACAATAACGAGAACAAGAACAAGTAGAAGAAAAGGAACAGCATGCAGAACAGAGAGAACGGAACAATCGATGCAATTATGTACACAGTGTAATCGAGTGAGGTGCAGCAAGTGGAATTAATGTGGCAAGGCGAAGGGACATAGGGCACATAGGATGCAAGACGAAAGGGAAGCACCGAGGCCGTTGCAATAATGTGAACAAAGACGGATAAACAAGTGCTAAGGAAGGGTAAGGGGATAAAGGTAGGGTTAGGGATAAGGGTAGAGGGGTGAGGTAAGGTAAGGGGATAAGGTAAGTGGTGAGGTAAGTAGTGAACACGCCCACTTACTGTTTCCGCAGACACATCATGGGGCAGATATTGTTCGCTTTGACATTATGGGTTATTTTTCGTATGCCATCTAGCCAGATCTAAAAGAAGAGTCGATAGAAGGATTGTGTGATTTCAATGAGTGATATCAGTTTCGTTGCTTTTCTGCATGAACGTTGCTTTCGAAAGGCATTAAAAGATTTTTTTTTTATATTGCATCACTCTTTTCCAAAGGATCCAAAGAAGACCCATAGTTGAGGTAAGATGCTCATTTTTAATGCACTTAAAAAGTGCACATGAAATGCAGGACTGAGTTGCGAGTTGAGGGAAATGCAAATTACTGACATGTGTAAGAGATCCTCCCCACCGATTATCCCTGTCATTTCCGCTTCCGGCCGTAGCCTACTCCCGCCTATTAGAATGTTACATACCTTGGCTGTTGCCGCATCTGGACAAATAACATGGTGATATGTTATATTGATATAGTCCGTGTTCGAACAGATCGTCAGGGATCGCTTATCCAGTTCCGGTATATTGGTGCCGTTCTTCTTCGTCACCTTATCAAGTATCTTCGGATCCTGTCGGAGTAAAGCAAATACAAACACAAATCAGAATCATCATCAGCTCAGCTACTTCTCCTGCACATTGCGCATACGCCCCGTGGCCTAGCATTTGACTGCAATTTGGCGCATCTCGACTGAACGCTGTGTGTTGTATCGGAATCGCCATCGCAAAACATTAATCTCCAGTCGCACAGAACATTTATCAACATTTGTGCAGCATTCGCGGAGCCAAAACAAATACATTTTCATTCTACATTTTCCCTTTGGCCGTCAGCAACAATTAAATGCTTTGTACTTCTTTCGACCTTCCATCAATTTTTGGCCAGCATTTCAATGTAATTGCTGCGCAGTCCAATAAAGTGCAGTTACGCACGTACCTTTAAGAGCGCGAAAAAGTATGCTACATTTTCGGTCTTCCACCAAATTGAGTACAAACTATTGACATATTGAATAATGGGGCAGAATATGTTAAACAGTTGATTTTCCTAAGCCATAGCCATTTGAAAAGTGCAATTTTATGGGTGAAACCTGTTGTTTACCACCTTAAATGCCGTTTCAAAGTCTTCCACTTAAATGGTGAATTTCTTAAAGGAAATTGAATTATGCAAAGACCCCATTGAGCATTTTTCCCCGCCCCCAAGGGCGCGCACACACACAAACACACACACACACAGGCACAATAGCTCAATCAGTTCAAGTGCAATTTGTGAGGAAAGTCGGGGCAAGAAAGCAGCAGACTTTCGAGTGCTAAATAAGTCAGACTTCCACGATTTTATCCCCTGTCGCTCCTTTGAACCAAATAAAGTGAAAGCAAATGTTATAAAAGTTTTGTTCCCTTATTCTTTCCTTTACTTTATATATATATATTTTTTTTTCTTCGTTTTTTCTTCCTTTTTTCGTTTATTTTTCTTTTTTTCATTCTTGTGCCACTCGCTTTGTTACGTTTGCAGAGCTTCGTGCATTATTGAAAAGCGCCAGCAAACTAAAAGCCAGGAAAAGTCGGGGGCAATAACGAAAAACTGCAACCAAGCTCAAATTTTTCGTTTTCAATATTTTTTCGGTTGTGTTACCCTCCTCCTCCTTCTTTTCTCACTCTTTTTGCAGGCTCTTTTTTCTGCGGTTTTCCTCTGCCAAACGAAGCAACTTTTAATGGTTCATTGTGCAAGGCTTTTCAGCAAGCACTCTGCCTCTCTCTCTTGGACTAAATGATGTCGTCTCTTTCGCGCCCCACAGTCGCACACTTGGCGCTCCATCTCTTTCAGTCCCTAATGTCGTGCCCTCTCTTTCATTTATTTGCCTGTGTGTGTCGCTCACTGATTTAATATTGATGACCAAACATTTCAAGTGATGGCAGAGCACTAAACGCACACTTACACACACACACACACACACAGACACGGAGAAAAAATATGTGTCATAAGAGACACACTTGAGTTGGCATTCAGAAACGCTAGCACGGTAGTTTTTGTCAGTGTATGATATATTGAAACCATCTCCGTTTCTTTTTTTTTTTTTCCTTTCTGCTGAAAACTTTTTGCATTTTGTGTCTGTTGCTTTTACTCAATTGGCATTTTCTTTTTGGGCATCTTATTTGTGGTCAACAATTTTGGCACACACGCACTCAGCTGTGATCATTATGTGAGTTTCTTGCAACTTCTGCTCCTTGGTGTTTATTTTGTATTTTAATTGAATTTGCCCGAGGACTAGAGCAAAGCAAAATCGATGGAACACAAAGATTTTGGTATCAAATAAAGGGTTAAGAAAAGTCCAACAAAAAATGAAAAATAATAATTTCAAGTTATCTGAATAAAATCTTTTTTACGATATTTCTTTACTTTCCTCAATATACCTTACTTTTATACTTTCTAACTTCACTTTGGGCACATTTAAGGTCTCATTTGCTTAGATATTTTTCAGCTGCATTCCCTTTCAGAGCAACCTGTTCACGATTGAATGGAGCCCTACCGGCGGCCGCACCTGGAAGCCACTTAGTAGTCCCTCCCTTTCGACGTGTCCATTCTCCATTGCCCACATTTCATTTTCATTTTCCCCTCGATGCACCTGTAACCCACATGCAGAATAGTCAAAGGGTTTGCCCCAGGCTCAAAGGCAAAATGAAGAGAACGTGGACTTAGTTACGTAGGTGGGTGAGGGCGGAAAATTTGCAATGCTGCTTAAAGTTGTCGAGCTTGTAGAATGTAAGATGTAATACTCTATATGCAATAAATGGTAATATTATCGATTATATTATTACAATTTCAATTACAATTCAATGCAAGCTCTTTTAATTTAGAAATTTCGAAATTTATCAAAAAATATGAATTCATAAAGACAGAACCAAATGTGCAGCACTGGGTCTGGCCTCTGGCTGTGCAAAATGTAATGGGATGGGAGTGGATATGGGCATACCTATTGGTTGCCAGTTGGATGCACTCAACCGAGCCTTCGTTTCAGTTTCAGTTTCACTTTCAGCCTTTCCCTTCGGAAAAGTGTGTCAAAGGAGGGCAGGAGAAAGACCAGAGGGCGGGGAAACTGGACAGCAAGTCTACATTAGTTCAAGTCTCGGGGCAGCACCTGCATCGTCCATAAATATATATATGAAAGACTCTATATATATATATATGTGTGTGTGTACACATACATATATATGGGATACTCCGACAGCGTATAGATGGATTGGCCCAAATGGAGCTTCATTTCGGGCTGTTGCTGTTCGGTCATAAATTTCATTTAGGAGACGACGACAGACAAACAAACAAATACGTCACTCTATCATTCTGCCTCCAACCTTATATATATACACCCTGGTATATGGAACATATATAGACGTGCCATATGTCGGGTTAAAGGGAATATATAGAAGGGGGCGTGGCCGGTCGGTGACAATAAATCTAGCGCATGGAACAAATGCGTTTCGAGTCGAAGACGGCGACTTTGATCCACAAATGGCGCTGGATGAAAACAATTGAGAGCAAAAGTGACATATTGACACATTAACCGATGCACACACCCACACATCAATACACACGCGCGCACACACACACACACACACAAAGGCGACAGTTTTATGGCTTTGTGATAGTTCATCCTGCCAGCAAAATAAGAAAAATAAAGGAAACACCAACTGCACTTAGTCAAAACTTGGCTGGGAAAATGCGGAGAAGAAGACAGATACCAAAGAAGAATGCACACAATATAATAACAACAAATAATAATTTAATATATAATAAAAAAAATACAATAATATAATAATTTTAATTTAAATATATTATTGATTTTTAAACTAATTGGATATGGAAGCAAATATTCGACATTGCATCAAAAGTCTGGAAAAAACTTTATTTATTTTTTGCATGCAGTTTAAATTTTCCTCTGCTCTTAATTATGTTTTATTATTGACAGTAAATCGACTAATTAAATAGCGGAAAAAAGGGATTTAAATATTATTCTAAGGCCAACAATTCAACGAAAAATCCTGCAAAATAAATCTGTGGAAAACATCATTTATTTGCAGGAAATTTATATATATTTTTTTTTGTGATGGGTTATCTTTTTTTAATCCCTGGCCAGGACTCCGTATAGCCTTTTAAATCAATTTCATTGTAAGAAATAAATTGACCATTTCATGGTTATAAAACCACAAATTGGCGGAAAACTTGATTTATTGGAATTGCGATTTGAAATACGGCTGCCAATTGGATTGTTACTCCATTCGACATCAAATAGTACCGCCCCAGTATAAAGATGACATATGCATGTATTGACTCACCTTTGGTGTTCCGCCCGCACGAATGTCGCTCACTTGGCAGAGCTCTATGACATCGCCATCCTGCAAGGAAAATATATGCTTAGTCACCGTAATTCCAATTTCTCAATCTATTTGCCATCGCTTACCCTGCCCTCGCTTTTCCAGTACAGAAAAAATCCGTATTCATCGACCTTGAAGAGGGCATCACGCTCAAAGTCATTCTCCTTTGTCTCCTTTTCGTTTTCGAACCAGCGATCAAAAACGCAGCCCGTGGTCAATTCCGGCGGAACCGGAATGATCCAATCGAACTCGTACTTCTTGGTCATTATTGCAGACTGTGTGACGTTAGCTTAGCCACTTCCGTTTCCGTTTCCACTTCCGTTGCTGTTTCCGTTGCCGCTGACGCTTCCGTTTCCGTTGCCCTGCACATGCGATATATATCTAAGCCAGATCAAGATCTGTCCCCCGTCGCTTGCTCTCTCTCACTCTCTCTCTCGCTCTCTCTCTCTCTCTTTTTCTACAGTCCACTTAATTTCCGGACATATTATATACTGGCCCTATCTATCGCTGCTCCCAACGGATTATGTGTGTGTGTGTATATACAATCGCATTTATAGCAGATCACATGGTCCGTTTTCCGGCTAATTGAACTTGGCCCGGCAGCACTTGCTGCACTTCTGCCACAACTTCCGAGCGGCAGGTTCCCTTTTATTTAAAATCCTCGACGCAGCTGCAAATGTAAAACGAGATTCGACCATTAGACATGACAGGCACAACGGGTTTTTGGGGTTGTGCGTTTCGAGCGCTCCTGCAATAATAATTGTGCGGCTGGCCACAAACAAAATGAAGACATGAAGACACGGACATCCTGCAGTGGCAAAAAAAGAGGCCATAATTTGCTAAAGATAAGATACAATTCGAATATATCCTTTTATATTCGCAGGCAATTCTTATCCAAACTGTATTTTTCTTATTCATTATTCCCACACTTGCTATCGCTTTTATCACAGTGTATGATACGAAAATCAGAAGTACGCCTTGATTGCTCATGTTACAATAGGAAATTCAATAAAATGCTTTTATTTTGCCTTTCCATTTTGCCATCAAGGGTTAGCTTCTAATTTCCGAGTGCAAGATATAATTTTCAATTTCGATTTGTGGTAAAATGTCTAGAAGAGAGTGTATTTTCTACCATTATTTATGCAAGCTATGTGGCATATGCCACTTTCAACATCAGAAACTAGAGACGATAACTAACTAACTGCCCTTGGAAATTAAATGATTTCCCTCACAAAGTTCAGCACATTGAAATTGCCCAATTGATTAAGTAAAGAACTGGTGAAAATTTCGGTGAGTGAGTAATTTTAATAAAGATTGTTAAAATATTTGCTCTAAATGATGACATATTTCAAAAATTGCATTCAGAATGAGCATAATCAACAGGAATGCCAATCGCATGCCAAATTGCGAATAATTTCGGCATAAAGTTTAATGAGTTTTATTTTGTTGGGAGAGGGGAAAAACTTTCAAATTGAATTAGCATTCGAATTGAACTAATTTCGCACGCACAAATCCGCCTGCCAATTTGCAATCTGCACACACTTTATGAGTTCGACACATTCAAAAAATGAACAAAAAAAAAAAGGGGAGAACAAAACAAAAATCCACTTTAAAGTTGGCTCATTGGCATGACACAAATTTACCCCGAGCAAATTATTAAACAAGGACTCGCAGGAGCAGTCAGTTTTAGAGCACTTTCGATTTTATTTTTTTTTTTTTAACGGAACCGGCTGATAGCTGTTAGACAACTGAACTAACAGCACATCGTTGCAGCCGGAAGCCAAGAAACATCTAAAACTAAGACTAATGGAATTAGCGAGTGACGACATTGCCAGGGCCATGGCCACAGGTTCTTTTTCGCTGCGATTCGATTTTGACGCACTTTGGGGACTTCCCGCCACCAGCCACCACCATCGCCTACCATCGCCTACCATCGCCCACCATCGCCCAACCACCCACTGAACAGAAAACACCATGGCCATGGCCTCGTGCACCTGACTTTGATTCCAATTCGGGGACAAAACTTAAGTGGCTGCCGTTTGTCGCAGCTTGTTGCTGTACCATACACATTGTTGGCTTTTCAATTTAGCTACACGGAAACATCACGTTCCACTTGCGATGGCCTAAAATAACTACAAATAGCCATTAGATAGGTGCTAACATTTTCACAAGATCACGTTCTAGTGCTTATCTACAATGTAACTAAGTACATATGTTTGCTAGCTGCATTCCAAATTAAAGCCCATTTACTTGGTAGACAATATATGGTAATATTTCATATTGCTAAACGTTTTTCTGTGTGTACATATTTAGCCCGCCGCCTTGGCTGCGTTTTATTTATTTTATTTTTTATTTATACGGAGTCTGTGACGCTCTTCACGGCTGTCGGAGTCCTTTTTGTGACATTTATGCACCCCCCCCACCTATCGCATGTACAATATATATTATATATATATATATATATATAGAAAGCTGACTGATTACTGGCAGTCCCGTGATTTCTTCCGCTTTCTTTTCGACGCCGCTGTCGTGTTACACATGACTTCAAATTCAATGAGCTGCGAAATTTCGCTCATTGTTAAACTTGGAGAGCTTGTTAGCCAGACGACACACAAATACAAACACAAATACAAACAAGCGCACAGCCAGGACCCTCTCTTAAAAAAAAACAACAACAACAACAACGCACAAAAAAATACTTTCACGCCCGCTCCTCCACGAATGTTTAATGAATTTACGCTCCTTGCGCTTTTGAACTTTCGTCTGGCGAATTGGAAGCGGGAATTGAACGTAGGAAAGCGACGAAGGACGACGAAGGATCAAATGGAGAAAGGTGCTCGAGGCGCAAGGATGCGGCCATCAAATGGACTTCAGTATAAATGCAACTACTTAACTACTTACAAATACATAATAGTAATGTTTGTATTTGCAAATGACTAGTTTTAAGCTTCGATCCCTTTATTCCGTTCTCAATGGAGTGGCTGGCATAAAGTGCGAATTTAATCATGGCCATTAAAGTGGTGCCGACTGCCGGATGGCGGGTCATAAGGTCGTGCCGTGCAAAAGCGCCCTCTTCACTTGCTCGAAGCCCTCGAACACAACACTTTTTCCGAAATCGAAGCACTTGAATTCATCTTTCACCGGCGACCATTAAATGCAGATACCAAAAGAAGGAACTTGAGCACGAAAAGAAGCGGGGCGCAGGAAACGGGGAGCGGGGAACAGGAAGCGGAGAGTCGGGCAACGCAGGCGGGCAGGAACAACACGAAACGAAATCAAATCGTCCTTCTATGTAGGTGCAGAGCACCCTCTCCTCCTTTTACCTTTCACCTCCCAGGAGTTTTTGTGCGAAGAAGGGTATGACAACGGTCCCTTTGCTAGGGGGGTTTCCTTTCCTCACCACTCCCCTCCTTCATTTTTTTCCTTTCCGTTCGGCAAGTGCCACGCCTCAGCACCTGCGTTCCCCGGCATCGAGCGGAAATTCGGCTCGCAGCTCGAAGGTTTCTGGGCGAAGGGTGAAAGAGAGGCTTCCGACTTTCCGGGTTACAGAGTAAAAATAACTTGCATAAACTTTCCCTCAAAGGACACACACTCGCACATACACACACACACACACACGTATGCCGAGAAGTGTGCTACAAATATGCTCATTACGTGCGCGCCAAGTGGCAGCCTCAGCCCCAAAGGACACGCCCCCCCCCCACTGCACCCTCGTCACTCCTCCTTTTCCAGCGACAATTGCTCAATTTATTATTGCATACTTTGCGGCCATAAAACTTGGCAGGCATCCTTTCGCGGCTTCTGTTGCATGTACTTACTATTATCTATGGGGAATACACACACACACCGTACATATACACACGCATAGATATATCATTTATATAGGTTTAGCACACACACACACATATGCGCAGTGCACAGTTACAGGTGCACGGTTATAGGCCATAACTATCTTCAGTTTAGGGGCATTTCTGCTTTTGATGGCTTTTGGACAAAGGTGAAATTTAGGAACCGCGTTCTAAAAGTTGCGCAATGCTTGCCGAATAAAGTATTTTAAAGTCTAAGTGGCCAGCTGAACTTGACCTTTATACGGTTGTTTTTCTTTGAATATACAGCAAAGTTGCACTACTCATAATATATACATATATATGCATTTAGCTGAAAATAAAATCACGCATAAAGAGATTAGCCTGATTAATATAAAAGATGAATAATAATGTCGTTATAGCTATCATATTTTTTTTTTGTTGATGCTGGAAATGAAAACATTTAAATAGTACATGACACTTTTATTGTTTTCCAAGTAGTGTATTTCTTGTCTGGCAATAATTTAAATATATTCGTTCTGTTTTTATGATTATCTTGTCTACTTAATGTCCTATAAAGTTTTAGACAAGACATTTTCCAATGTTTGTTCCATTTTTCTTGAACCGAAGTTTACTAGACGCTGTCATTGCTTTTTGTTGCTCTCATGGTTATGGTTGTAACAATTGTTGATACAGCTTTTATGGCCATGCGGCATCTTGTTTATTTTTGCATTTTCATTCCAAGATCTGGGTATCTGTAAACATTTATGTTAGAATTGCAGTTAATAAAATTGCTTTGTCTACGGCAAAACGTTGCTGCAATATTCATACAGCTTTTTACTCTATCGAATAGCTTTTGATATTGCTATTGTAGTTTTGATTTCACACTAGTGAATAGTTTGCATAGTTTTCTTTGGTCGTAAGTATCTCACTATATTTGTATTTACATTTTATTTTCAATTTAATTTTGCTGTTTTTTAAGTTCAGCTTTAGCGATTTTTGCTTTGCCATTGTTGCTGCTGTTGGCCATTACACTTAGGAAATTGAATTTGCCGGCCATAGAATATTTGTGAAATTGGCATTTAAATATTTGATGAGACAAGCAAAGGGAAATGCGCATCTTCGAATCGCAGGTAGTAAAATATTTGAGTGCCTGCTCTTTTTGTTCTTTGGCTAGAAAGGGGAGAAATGAGGCAACCGATTCGAACAGTGAACTGTGAACACTGATTGCACGAATGAAATATTTAGGGATGGGTTGAATGGGGTGGAGTGTGAGTGACCTTGCCGATGGCGCCGGGCATCCATCAAAATTGATGGCACTGCACACTCGTCTCATGCAGTCAGTTGGTCAATCAATCAAGCGCCCCGCTCAATTACATCAATCAAGCGGGAAAGGTAATCCAAAACCGAAAACCAAATGGGCTTTTTCTCTCTCGACTTTCTTGACTGAGGACCAAAAGTAATTACGTCTGATAAACAAGTCCTCTATTATTCTGTGCACAAATTGAAAATGAGAAAGAGCTGGCCAGACAGCTGGCGACAGAGATGGCTAGAAAGGATTTGACCGAAAATGCATTTCGCATTTTAAAACGACAGGAAATATGGAAAATAACTTAACAAATTGCCAGATGCCAGCTTTGTGTATGTTTGCAAACATGAGTTATTTCCAGCGTCATTCCGCTTTGTGGAAATTGCAAACTTTTGCATGTTTCCATGATGCCAGATGAGCTTTTCTCAATTAATTGCAGCAGGAAGAACCAGCACGTTTCTGTTTTATTTGAGTAGTACTTTACGTATCCTGCATTATGGCATTCTAAATATAGACAGGAGCTTAGATTGATTTCAATTTCTATGAACTAAGCACCCCTATTAAGCTCAGCAAGCAAGTGCATTTTTTTTTAATAATTTATAACATGTAAAATAACTTTTAAAGGATTGAAGTACGTTTTTAATTTTCCAAACTTAGAAAGTAAATATCGAGGAAAAAAAAAAACAATGCAGAGCAATCAGAAAAGTATACTTTATACAATACAAATCAAAAGGAATACTGACGCAATATACATAGTAAACTAGACCAAATTTCTCACGCCTACAGACGTGTAAGTGTAAACGTTGATATTTGGTGAGGATTTCAGAGAAAAACGTACACAGGTGACCCTGGCGTATACGTGATGTGTGGGAATATGCAAAGTCCTGGGACAAGAAACTCGCTTAGGCACGCACCATCCGTCAAGAAAAGAAGAGGACCCCAGCAAGGCTCAAAGGGCTGCGGGCGCCATCGAGGAAGGCGTGGCAGGGTCAGGGGCGTGGCACTGGCAAATCAAAACCGAATGATGGGCGGAGCGACAGCACGGGCATCCTTCAAACAAACTGTCAGCAACTGTCAGAAGAAGTTAAACGAAACCGAAATAAAACAAAGAAAAGTGGGTGGTGTGTGTGGCTCGCCAGGAAAAAAAAAGCGTAGCAAAACAATATTGACAGCAGATCGGCCCCAAAACCTTACCGAAATCAAAAAAAAAAAAAAAGAAAAAAAGTAAGGATGGATGGATGGGGAAAGGAGACTTTGTCATATGGCTTACAGCTGTTGGCGGACTTTTGCGGCACGTAGCTCCTCTCCTTTTCTGGCGGTGGTTTTATTTTTAGCCCCACAGGCCGTGAAACACTTCGAATTCCCTGAATCAAAACAATACATTATCATAGGGCGGACGCAGCTCGAAAAAAACGAATGCCCTTTCCTTTTGGTCCTTCGGTGAAATTGTGCATATTAAATCTGTGACAGTGCGGGAACAAAAACAGCAGCGAAAACAAAAAAAAAAAAAAAAATAAAAAAAATATGGAAATTCAATCTTCTCTGTTTTGCCCAAGATTAAGTCACCAGAAATGCTCTTTAAAATTATTAATTATTAGAGTCACTATAAGCATGCTGTTAATAATTTTATTGCGAATAGAACATGTCAAAAACAAAAAAAAAAAAAAAAAGCTCAAACGTAATGGCAAAGAGAAATAGCCTTAAATCGCTCACGATGACACCGATAATTGAATTAGTACATCCACTTTTCAGTGGTTTCCACGCTCCGTGAGAGTATGAAAATATGCAAAGGGCAGAACACAATTTGCGTGTTGTGATTCGACAAAGGTTTTGTGAAAAACCTTTGGCCTCACCGTGGTTTTCCGGCATGGGAAAGCGGCCCAAAAATGCAAAACCAACGGCCCAGAGACCGAAAGCCCAGGCCCAGATTCTTCGCCTGACTGGCGAGCCTGTTTCGATGGATGTATTGGTTTATGGGGCATGGGGCATGCGGCATTTATACTAATTTGTCGATAATTTCGCTGAGCTCGTAAAATGGCCGCTTATGTTTACGGGACACAAAGTGGTCAGAGGGAACGGCAATGGCAATTGGACATGGGAATTGAGCTGCCTGCGACTAAGTGAGCAGGTCTAATAGACATTTTATCGATTGCCGTGCACAATTATATTTGATGAGCTTTTAATTGAATTGATTTACTTTCACTTTGCCGTATAAATAGCAGGCGGCAAGGTCGACGGAACCGCAGGACATGCGATGTGCCCTAGATAACCGGATAGATAAGTCGCCGCCCCCCCAAAACAGGAGTCGGGTTAATTCGTGGCACAGGAATAATGAAGCCAAGGCAACAAAAAAAAAATCAGAATAAATAATCGCCATTACTTTATCAGTTATTCACAAACTAAATGATTGCGATAAGTTCTAATTCAAATGAAATGAAAGGATGTGCGTCTGGTCGGTGAAACAAAACAAGTAAATAATGTTGATATACTAGTACCAGGATGGAACAAAAGTGCGATCAAGTTACAAATTGGAGCGCCGAATGGCAGGGCAATTGTCAGCGACAGAATCGAAAAGTTTTGCGCTGGTTTATCATTTAGTCAAACTGTCTCGTGTTTCTCTGTTTTCAGCAGGAAGAGGTTCGTCTGATTTCGGGCTCCTGAATGAATTTCCCTCACTGAATCTTCCATCCACCGAAAAACTCACGGCTGATGGAAATGCCAACAGCAGCCGAGAAGTTTTCCATCATAAAAGTTTTCGTCCCATCGCAAAGTTGTAATTCTGTGCACGCCGCCTTTGGTTTTTCGCAAAAACTTTTCTCTAGCTGCCTGTGATGACTGCATTGGAAAAACAAGTTTGTTTTCATTTTTCCCGTTTCCCGTTTCGCATTTTCGCATTTTCCCTTTTTGTTTTCGTTACAGTTTGTCCTTTATGTTTGCTGGCCTTTGTGTTTTGCTGTCTCATTTCGCAGCCATCTATCTATCTGTCTCTTTCGCCAGCGCCTTTTTATCCCTTTTTCCCGCCGTATATAAATATTGTGTTCGTATTTTTTTCTTCACATTTTTCATCCTTTTCTCGTGACTGCAAGCTTTAGTTGTAAGCTGCGAGCATAATGTCATTTTAATACTTTTTAAGCGCATTAATTGCACATATACAAAAAAAAAAAAAGGTGGGAGGAGGGAAAGAGACAATTGCATTGACATCGCCCAACCCGCTTAACCCTTGCCATCCCTGTCTCTCACTTTAAGTGGATAATATGCGAGGTAATATAATCAAATGAATTGTGAGAATGCTCTCGGAAATTTCCCCCCTTTACACCCATCTCTTTCCCTTTTTTATTCATTTGTCAGAATGCAAATATACCTACATATATACATACATATATATTTTTCTGTTTATTCAATTTGTAAGCTTTATTGTCAACGTCGTTAGTACTCGTTGCTTATTCATTTTCCGATTCCCATGCAAAAGGGACTTTTATTTAATACCTTTGCATTACATTACGTATACGCACGCCCCACACAAACTGCTGAGTGGGTTTTTTCCTTAGCTTTGGGAACAAAAAATTTTTGTTTGTTTTGTGTGCAAAATATATTATTAACTCGATGGAGTCTATTAGGGTCACCAGTCATAGGTGCATTTGCCAAATTACTCTTTTGCAAGCGCAGTAAAGAAACGAACAACTCTTGCCCCTAATCCACCAAGTAACTAATTCGCTGTTGCCACTAACCTTTATCTAAATGGTCTCAAAATCTATGGAAAAAAACGCAGCTGCTGTTGGCTAAATTGCAACGTGTCAATGCCATAAATTTGGGCCAATCCATGAAGTGCAGCGTATTTACGACCAGCTACTCCAATTGCACTAATTAACTGAGTGGTGCAGGGACTAACTAAGTGTACAGCCCTTGCAATCGGCAGACGGGCAACCTTCACCTGAATGGACAAACAGTGACGCCATTGCGACATCCAACACCAGAACCATTTTGCAATCGAGAGTCTGTTCTACACTGAGCTACACTGAGAGATTGCATACAGTCTGATGGTACACAGTCTTAAAGGGCAAACAAACATACATATGAAATGCAGTTGAGATTGCAACCAATTTGTATTGATATATGTTTCGGCCAGTGTATCGTGTACACCCACTTTGATTAGCCGTTTGCTGTTAAGTGCATCCCAGTTGCGTTCAGGTGGTCGTGGTGCATTACGTATACGTAATCAGCTTAGCCGCTGTCGCCTAATCAAATAATCATTGCCTGCTCCCGGCACATCAGGTCGACCTTCGGACCCGGGGAAAACCAAATCGAAGTCATAGTAATTACACACAGTCCTGGAATCGTTCAGCCTGCGACAATTGAGCGATTCGTAAGCAAAAGTGTGCTTATAAAGCTGCGAAATGAGAGTTAATTATACAGGAGCTAATCGGATAACAAAGTCATCTTATATGGAGATAAACTCAGATCAAGACTCAAAGGTAACTGATAATTGTTTGCACTGGCAATGTTATATTTACCCAATTTTGAAAAAAAATAAATTTAAGAAATAGGTAAAGGAGAAGTTGAGTTCATTTTCTTCATGTCCGAGGAGGCCAACAAACTAAATGGATGTGCAGGAGAGCGAAGACAGAAGTCCTTGCCCATCCAATCCACGATGTTCTTTGATTTGAAATAAAATTCAATTTTTGCATAGGTAATTTATATGGTTTTACTGAAAGTTTTCTGGGCAATTTTCAATGTAGATAGCACACGCCTTAAACTATGCATCTTTGACATTTCCACAGAGCTACTTGTACTGCTGGTTTTATTTTCCCAGAAATTCGCTCCCGTTTTGTCGGTCGCATTGTTCTGGGAATTCGATTGCAGTCACTTTGGCCAACTTGTTTGTTTGAATGCCTATTTATAGTCTGTCATTTGAATGGCATTCCAGGCGGGCGGTTGCCTACGCATCATTTAAACGATATGGGGGTCTATTGGGGCTGGGGTATACACCATACACCATACCTACACACATATATATATATGGTATATATCGTAAACACATTTCCCGTTACACGTGCGGACATTTTGTTTAGTTAGTCGATATCTAGCTGCGTGTATGTGCGCATCGTAATTACATAATAATTTATTTTCGCATACAATTCGCTTGATTTTGTTTTTTTTTTGCCCCCGAATGCCCGACTATAAACGTTGTTGTTGGTGTGTTTTGATTTATTTACATTGATTGCGAGGCCATCATCCAGCATCATCCATATTGCACAAGGCAAAAACCAGAGCAACTCCACAACGGATATCTGATTAAACGAGTAAAGTAAAAAAAAAGAAAGTAGAAGAAGGCAACCGCATCTGGAAAACGGCTTTCTCTTCAATTCGGATAGCCAATTGAGTATTTTTGAAATTTTAGTGGAATCGAAATTAATTTGATTTATTTATTAGCTGTCTGTTATTTGTTTATAAACAATAAAAGCCGAAAGAATGCGCATTTGAGGTTCATGAACATTTTCGCAGCGCCCAAAGCGAAGCGAAAGCCAACACCACCAACAATTATTTTTATGGCAAATATTTATCTAACAGTATTTCGGGACGATGGGTGGTTTTTGGTTTTTGGTTTTTGGTTTTTTGTTTTTTTTTTTTGTTTTTCTGTTGAGTTTTGTTGTTGTTGTTGCCTGTCAAAGGCAAACAAAGGCATCGAAGGTTGTTAATGCTGAAATATTAATGTGCGTTAATTACCCGCAGACGGCAAAAAAAAAAAATGGTGGGTGGCAATGGGTGCTAAAGTTCTTTTCGGTGTGGTTAGGGGTCGAGAGGTCAGAGGGCATCTGCATTTGCTCTTCTGATTTTAGCCACTCCTTTATCGTTGATTTTGTGTGCTTCTCATATTAGCACTATTATCTAAGGCGAAACTAATCTCCCTTACATACATATATAATTATCGAATTGGTAATGAAATTTCCATTATTCAAGGTTAAGTAGGTATTGTTCATTATTCAATTACTGCAAGTGCTAAGCTCAAGGTTGTGCACTTAATTATTTTGTACCACCGAAATGTATTATTTTCAGTCTGTGTGTATTCAAGGATTTTAGTTCCTCGTATTTCACGTTAACCTTAACGTCCATTGTTCCTTTGCTAATCAAATCTGTGGCTCAAACACGGCTTTCAGGCTAAAAAATAATTGGCATCCGAACTTTATTATTCCTAGAATCTCCAATTATCTCAGATTCCACAAGTTCAAGGCTGTCATATCCAAATGACACCAGCGTCCATCACTTTAGATTCCCAACAACAATATTTAACAGCTTTTAATTATCAGAATGCTTTAAACAGAAGTAACTTAGTGTTGTGAAAGATTTGGAAATAAAAAAAAGAAAAACATTTGATCGACAAAGAATCAAAATCAAAATGCTGGAACCGAAAGCTATTGAGCTAATAGAAATTCAAATCTATTTCGCCCGTTTATATATACAATGTAGTGTATGTAGACCTGTATGTAGATGTTTTTGGTTCCATAGCACACACAAAAATCTCGTTTAAGTTAATTTGCTCTGATCGTAAGGTATATATACTACGCATTTTGTTTATTATTTTGATAAAGTGATGTTGCTGCTAATGCTGCGCACTCGGCCATTGTTTGTGTTAATTTATTTTTACCCTTTCGCCGCCTTTTAGGATTTCCAAGGCGACCATCGAAAAGGTTAAGCTCATCGAATTACACGCGCAGCGGTGAAGATATTAAGGATGAAATTCAGTGAACTTAATTGCGAGTCACAAAGCAAATTAAACTAAGGAAAATCATATATATCAAGCGAAAAGATTAAGCATCCATAATTTGTTTACATTCTTAAACTATGCAGCGATTTTTGCCACCCGTGTCTGTAGGTTGTAGCTTTTAGGTTGGATGCAAAAGCCCCAGTTCGAGTGGACAGTTTCGTGTATTTATTTTCTTTTCACAAGTTTTCCCTGCTGGAAAAGCGGGCGAAGGAAAGACCAAAAGGAAGAAACGTGAAGTAAATATAATCAAATTTGGAGTTAATGAGCGACCCGGAAATCATTTTCAGCACCATCAACAGGGAAAAACCAAAACAGAACCATAACTGTAGCATAAATTCAGGGCGGAGCTCGAGAGGAGAATTCCAGGCGATTTTTTTCCGTCATCTGTTTTTCGCTTCCAGCAGGACAACGAACTTTCCGTGGAAAAAGTCGGGAAACCCGGGCAAATCGGGCAAAACATAAAGTGGAGTGAGTGGAAAGGCAGGCAGGCGGCCAATGCCGAATAAAAAAAGCAGAAAAACCATCCAAATATTTTGTCTCGGTCAATATTGAGTTGAAAATGAATACCAAGCCACTCAGCCTCCCTTTTAATAGCCAGCACAATGGTGTTAGCTTCGTTGATTGCCAAAAAAAAGAAAAAACAGTTCCCACAAAACAATCATCAATTTGAAATGCTCAAGTTACGGAGAACTTACTTCAGACACAACATACACATGTATGCACAATACATGCGAACAAACAATATCGGTTCAATGAACCTTTTTCTCAATAGTTTGTGGCAATCGCTGGCTGTGCGATTTGTTGCGTAATATTCAACTAAATTCATTTGCAATTCCATTCGGCGAGCTCAAAAGCCTTTAAACGCCACGATAATTTGCTTCTCAAAACGCCACTCCAATGGTGACAAGTAAAGGGATTGAAAGGAACTGTGGGGAAACCAATGACAAATAATTAATTGAGCACACTTTGACGAAACGGAAGAACGGGTGTAGGCCCTCCAAAGGGCCCCACTGTCTATCGTTTCCCTCGACCGCCCGCCTGTCAGTCAGTCCATGTCCTGCGTGGAATCCTGTATCCATTTATAAACAGCACACAAATATGTCTGATGTGCGAGAGGCTTAGTGGAGATGAAGATGGCCATGGAGCCCCTCTTTGGCCCCGCCACCAATTAACTTGGGCGTATTGTGTAAATAATGTGTTAGACATGGTTACACATTCATGTGCCGGCCATAGACACGTCGTTGGCATCGTCATCTCCGCATCCCGATGACCCCCAATGTTCCCAGGACGCCCCAGGACCTCAAAAAAAAAAAACAGCAAAAAAAAAACAACTGGAGCCAACAAAAAACCCCCAAAAACCCCGGGCTGCCGCCATACGATTTTGATTGCACTTGGCGCTCTAATTGAAGACCGAGACAGAAGTGAATATGTCCCACCTCCAAAATGGGGCCGTTGACATTGATCCATTCCGATTAGAAGTTGAATTCTGATGCCGTCGATGCTTGTTGGTAATTGCCATCAAATCGAGGGATAAAAAGCCAAAGAAAAAAGGAAAAGGCTACAATGTTTCACACACTGTCACAAGAAATAAATATAACACACATTACTAGAGCGCAATGCAACAAATAAAGCAACAAAATATAATATAATGAATAATTTGGCAATTTAATAAATGTTTGTCCATGCCAGCCCGTTTGAGTCAAATGAAAATCGCCACATTAAATGCGCATAAGAACAGATGAAAAAGCTGAAATCATTTCCCATTTTTTTTTGGTTTTTTTTTTTTTTTTTAGTGTAAGGAGAAGCCAAGTGGTGTCCTTCTCCTCACGGACTGACTTGTGCGCCATGCATGTGACGGCAGCTCAGCAGGATATTTTGTAAATCATTAGTCAACAAAATGGTGTGTGTGTGCGTGTGTATATGTATGTGTTAGTGTGAGTGACGCCATTATTCTCCCCTTGCCCTCTTCACACCCCCGCCAGACCCTTGATCATGATTTTATATTCCACATTCCTGGGCCTGATGAGATGCGCCGCCTGCGCAAGATTGCCCCGAGTTTCGCTGTTTTGAGTGCAGTCTGTGCCACCGATGTCATCAGCATTACGAGGGAATGGTTTCGAGGGGGGGGGGGGGGCTTGGATTTTGGGCAGCGATGGAGGTGCCAAATGCCACACAAGTCCAGCCAAGTAATACGTTAACTTCGGCAGAAGAAATCAATGATTTGGAGAATAACGTAAGAGTAGATTCCCTTATTTAATCAAATACTTCTTATATACTTGTATTCTATATACATACAAAATATGGATGAAGACATACTAAACTTGCACTAATGCAACTTAAATAGTTAGAAATGCAGTCAAGACATGTATATTATAATTTGCAATGCAACTTTAATAAATGGCATGTGAACTGGAAAAGTAGTTTTTGTGCTTGTGCAAAAAGAAAAGCAATATATAAGTGCACAAATTGCCTGGCGAGAGTTCAGTCAGTGGGAAAGACTTGCCAAAGGCATGAACATGGTGAAAAGTTTGGGCATAAGGTAAAAGTTTGCGGGAGAGCTGGCAGAGGGGGCGTAGGTCAAGGAAAAGGGGTGTTCTTTTTTTTTTACATTTGGATGGGTGGCGCGGCTAATGACGCCAACATTAGACGAGCGTCTAATGTGGTAGGTATGTGCACGTAGCCAGGTCCATTCCACTATAGGCTGAATTTTTCAAAAGTTCCTAATTCTAAGTTTTGATTATGCCATTATGTTAGTATAAGATTGAATATATTTATCCGTTCTGAAGTTACAAACCACAAAAAAATATAAGGGGCGCACAATTTCTAGTATCATCATAAGATATGGCATAGTGTAATTCAATACAAAAAAACAGAAACTAAATATCTCTCTCCGTTTTGATGTTATTAATTTTGGCCACAAAAAGGTACCATTCAGCCTATAGTGCATTCCACACACTGTCCTCCCTCACACTTTCCCTTCGTTCCGCTAACACTTTCTCCTGCTTTCTTTGCGTCTTTGTCGCTATCTTCGTTCCTCTTCTCGCACACTTGTGTGTGTGTGCGTACGCATGAAAGTCAAGGCAGACAACGTCAGATGCTAGAGCATTGCATTACATAAGCGACGCAAAACTGTATGCTACACTTTTTGATGGCCACCCATCCATCTGTCTGAGTGTGTGCGTATGTGTCTGTGTGTATGTGTGTATATGTGTGTGTGTTCTTGCTGATATCTGTGTGTTATTTCTGGCCATGGAAAGCACTGAGGAAAATTGGGTGCGTGAAGGGCAGGGGGAAAAGGGACAGCGTTTGAGGGTCGACAACGATACGCACGGCACGCCACTCAAAAGCCATAAGCCCGGCAAATTAACATGCCCAAATTATGACAAAAGGAAAACGAGGCTAAAATAAAGGCCCCAAAAACTAAGGTTTCCAAATGTGGGGATGGGGCATTTTTCCAGGGCGGGGCATTTCTGCTGTAGACCGGAAAAGCCAAAAGTGAGATTAGAAAACTTTTGTGCTAATAACATTTGCCGAATACGCTGCCAAAGTTATTTCATCTTAATAGAGATGGCCAACTATCGTTAGTAGGTAATACTTTCTATAAATCATAGCCCTGAGCAATATTACTGCAGGAAATATAACATTAAGAGGCATTAACGTTAAGTCAATATAAACATACACTCGAGTTTCGCTACTTAGCTTTATTTTATTTTTTTTTTGTAATTTGTTCAATAGAAATCTATATAGATATCTTTTAGGAGTAGCCTAGTCTTTTGTAAAATCAATGAAATCGTGGCCCAACATTAAAATCTCTTTAAACCATTCTCCTTTCCTTGAAACTCTCTCGTTGTCCGCAGTTTTGAGGTTAAGGGAGCTTCAAGTGCAGATTACTCATACGCCCCGTAAGCCGAAGCTGAAAATGAAACTGAAACTGAAACAGAAACAGACTCGCCAAACAAGCCGCACGACATTTAACTGTCATAATCAGGGATGCGGACACGGTAGCCAACAAAACATCAACTGGAACATAATGGGCAAGTTTTGGCCAAACTGGGGGATAAAGTAAAGGACCAGAACACCCTTAAAACAAAACAAAAAAAAAAAGTACAGGAAACCGCAGTAGTCATAGTTTAATATCCATTTAACATGCTCGTGTTGTTGCTTCTGCTTTTCACTGAGAGAAATACTTTGAGCACAAAATATTTTTGGTACATCCGTACATACATACATCAAGGGTTTGGCATCTGCTTTCAGAAAAGGTAAACATTACCCCTACTGTTTGCTTATGTTTATTTCAAAATAGCAGTGGGAAAAGTTTGTTTACCACATTCACCGCAATCGATCACGAATTTTTTCAGTTTATGCTACATTGCATGCAATGTTTTTAAATTGTTTATATAGCTAAATAGGGAATCAATCGCATTTAAAGCACAGATTTTTCCTCAGTGCTCCCTTGGTAAGTCGGGGAAAATTCCCAAAGTGATTATATTAATACAACATGAGCCACAAGTGTGTTGCATACATTGAGGCGTGCCGACTCGAATCCATGACAAAACATTCGTATGCGTGTGTATCTCTATCTGTATCTGTATTTGTATCTGTATCTGTGTGCGTGTGCATGTGTGTAGCAATGCGTGTGTGGGGCATACATGGCGTATGAAATATACATACATAAACCAACGAAACCAACGAACCAACTCCAATAATAATAAAATAATAAAAACCAAAACAAACTTTTCACCATGCTCAAAAGTTGTCGGGGGTTTGTTGGCCAAAGAAAAGCTGAGACCAAAACAACTAACAGAGTGGCGGTAGGCTATCGGTTAAACTTTACAGCCGCGATTGCGATTTTCTTTTGATTGGAATAAATTCAGCAAATAGTAATCATGATTGTTTAAATTGTGCAAACCCATTCATCCATTCATCTTTAACCCCTTTAGAGATAATAAACTTACCGCAACATTTAGTTTAGTTTGATGGCAGCACGACAATGTACTGAACTGCAAAGAGAAAAGAAAATAGATAATATGTATCAAAATCGAAATGGTTTGCAGGAAATCCGCGTACATATGCACTCCCACGTATTTCAAATCCCTCAGCTATTGCAGTTTTAGCCTTAATTTTCCAAATCAAACAAAATAAAGAAAATAAAAGAAAGGAAAAGAGAAGAGAAGAACCGAGCCGAGCATACACACGAGCACAAGTGTAATGGTTTTGCGTGTGGGTGTGTGTGTGATTGAAGGTCATCCATGTTGCATCCCCAATGATGCCACCCACTCACACACACACACACACATACACTAAGATACTAACGGAAAAAGAGGAGCGGTGTCTAATTAACAAAATTTCCATTTCTACGCACATGTTTTCAGTGCACTGTAAAAATTAATCTTAACATAAAGTACTACTAATTATGAGTACGAAACATTTGGAACTATTGTTACATTTTAGACCGCTGCCATTTGCAGTGTATTAATCTCAACCTCATCCTTGCCGCACCAACACCACCCCCTTAACCCACCCAGTGCCTTGCCCTTGCCTTGCAACACAAACACATCGAAAAAGTGCGGAAAAATGAAGGCAAAAGCGGCTGAAACTCAGCTGGCGTTCCCTGCACGCTGTTTATCTCGCTCGCTGTGCACATTAACCTCTTTGTTAATCATTTACAAACAAATGCAAATAAAATAAAATACAGCAGCCCAGGTGAGGCGGAGCGAAGGTAAAGTTAACGAAGGCAGCAACAAACAGCGATGACGACGACGACGACGACGACGGCTATGCAAATAAAAAAGCTGGCAAATGAGCAGCGAAATTGCAAAAAGGGCAGGCCTTAATAGAGGGGGGAGGGGGGTGGGGATTGGGGAAATTCCGGGACGGAGGGTTACGGCCTGGGATAAGCTCTCGAGCTTTACGGCATACACAAAAATACGGGGCGGCAGACAGAGAGTGCCACGCCCACGCACGATTTCGCTTAAATACACAACAAGAAAATGCAAAACAAACATTTACCACAGTCAATTCCGTTGGCAAACAATATTTCCAAAAACAAAACAAAAAAAAAGCGAGTAAAATATAACGCAGATTTTTCGCTTTTAATTTTCTGTGCTCGCATTTTTCGCCGTGTAGATTTCCGCAATTTTCCTGGACATTCAAAACATGATTCCGCAGCTGAAAAATTCATCTTGATGCGCTGAATAATTCAGCGTAACTTTTGTGACTCTTTTCACTGCAAATTGCATTTTGGTCCGGTCAAAAAACCAGAGCTCCTGTGTTGACTTTTCAGAAAACTTTTAATCAATGGTGGCCAGGGCAGCGGGAGGGCTGTGCTGCTGGAAGGGGGGGGGGCGGGTGGTTTTTCACAGCGTTCCAATTTCCCAGCTGCTTTCATATGCAAAAGATACTCGACTTGCTGCTGCTACTGCTGCTGCTGGTCGGCTTGTTCATAATTAGTTTGATGATGTTTGCAGTCAACCTACTACTTCCTCTTTCCCACTCCCACTCTCTCCGCTCCCTTGGTTTCTGGCTTAGTGCGTTGCCAAGGCTCGAAAAACATTCGTTATGCTGGCCTAATGATATTTTAATTAAAACTATGCCAACTTTTTGGGCTATGGCAGAAGCTAATCGCACTAGAATACACCGTGTTTTAAAATTGCGTTAGCATCTAAATGTTTAGATATCACAAACTTCGTTCTCAATCGTTTAAACAATCAAAAATGATGTCCTAAAATACATACATAAGCTACTATTCTGGCTAATAATCACTGAGGTAGCTTCCCGTCCATTTGTCAATCGGCCACCATTCAGTCATTCAGTTTGCCCATTCCGTCAGTTGGTCAATCAAGCGAAAGCAGCGGTTCGGGGAAAACCTTTTGACTTTTCACGCAACACGCTGCTTTAATAAAATTGTTCACTTTTCGCCCGTCCGTGTGCTTGTGCTTGTGTGTGAGTGTGGGTGTGTGTCTGTGTCCGTGTGTTTTTGGTCCTGATTCGATTTTCGTTGATTTCCCAGAAAATTCCACATTCCCCACAACCCCCCATTCGCTTTTCCAAGCCAGTGCCTTGGGGCCTGGGTTTGTTGAATTTATTCGCTAGCCTCCGTGTTGCGGCAGCAATCTTTGATCAAATCGAAAGCGAAAGCCATGAGATACTTCTGGCTGCCGGAATACCTTGAGATACTTTCGCTTCAAGTAGTACTTGTACCTCTCGAATAAATATGGCGAAAAGTAGTAATTACTCTATGCACTTGGGCATTTATCGATGCCCAGATACAGATACGAGCCTAACACGATTTTAACCTCATTGGCAGGGCAAGATAAACAGATTAATGGGCTTGTGTGGATATCTAGCCTACTTACATACATACATAGAATAATATAGAACGTATTTTGATCATAGAGACGAGACCCAGTTATATATCCACTTTGACTCTTGAAAATACCAACAGTTGCAGGCTGCAAACTGCAGGGAACTCAGTTCGTCAAACGTATCTGTATCTGAGAGTCCCTGCGTCGTATCTAATCTTCTCTGTCATGTATCCGCCGCCGTTTTGTGTGCCAGGTAATTGCCCAGTCGGAAAAAAACATGTTACCCACTAAAGGCAACTCCAATCCCCAAGCATTGCGTCGTCCCCCCCACCATTTTTTTCCCCCGTTTACCCCACATCATCGCTGATATTACAAAGTAACGGCCAGCAAACATTTATCAGCACACGTAGAAAAATCTGAAGGACTTCAAATGATGCAAAATAATTATGTGGGCATGGGATGAGTGGGTAACTCTATACAAATAACTTGGTCTTGGTTTAATTCAGCTAAGTGACGAGAACATAACTAATTGTTCGCTTCGATTTTTCTCGCAGTGCAGCGTCAGGCGTCGCGATGCCATGCTGTCAACGCCATGCCTCCTAACGGTTTATTTGCAAAGCGTTCAAACTGTCAAAATGGCGTGCGGTGCGCGCTGGCCATAAAAAAAAAGGAGGAAAACCTAAACCAAAACCCCAAAACAGCAAGAGAAACGAGAACGGCAACAACGTCAGTAAGTCAATAATGTAATTTTCTCGTTTGATATTTCGACTACATACTGGTTGGTATTCGTGTATATGGATGAGGAAATGAGTGAAAGGCAAGCCATTAAATGAACTAAACCCAGCAGCATTCCTCGAAGGCAAGCTAAGCTGGCATACTCGACTCGCATACGGATCCTTCAAGCAGTTGCATCCACACGTGGATGCCACGCTCTGAAGACAACTTCAAAAAGCACCTTTATGAATCCCCGAAAATATGTATTTAAAAAAAATCCCAATGGTAGACTGCTGTGACTGGACTGTCAATCGTCGAGGATAACATGCACACATTCACATCGAAATAAAGGTTCAAACAGTTTCAGAACAAATTTTCATTAACACATAACTTTTTCGGCACATTTTGACCCATAAAGATATTGAATACATAGAACACAGCATTATTTTAAGACTTAATTTAGGATAGGCAACCATGTCCGCACCGAAGCGGTCAAACACTAAACAACCATTCGACAATCAGCAGGACCTGGAGGAGTTGTATCCCGTCGACGTGGATACACTCAATGACCCAATGACTAACTGGAAGGACGTGGATCGCCAGTTGGAGGAGGGCATGGGTGAGCTTGACAATCAATGTGCATTTTTAGAAGAGGCCAGGGGTCTTTAAGCTTTACAGAAAATCCAAAGTTCAAAGTTTAGTAACGAGCTCATCATTGCAATATCTCAATTCATATTAGTAATGGTCCTATGGTCCTTTTGACGGAAAATTAAAAAAATGTAATTTACTAAGAAATTCGATAGTTCTTCGAACAGTGCTTTCATCACAACTTGGCTAAAAATGGTCATAAAGCTGAACAGTAAACTGTTTTATGAAGCTAATTACCAATGCTAACTAGCCGTATTACTTTTAAATGGATTTTCAAAAATTAATTTTTTCGTGAATTTTCACATTTTTGATAAGGGGTAACATCATCAAAATTTGCAAAAATTGGCAAAAAATTAAAGTTCCCAAATTTGAATGCCAATCGATTGGGAATTGAATTACGAGCTCAACGAGGTATGACAGTCACTATTTCGACAAATTTTTGCCACTTTTAAGATGGAATAAGTGATTATTTTCAGTCGAAAATACAGAAAAACGACTTCTTGCCTTAATTTGGCATGAATCAAATAATTATTTGTGGTATTTTTTCTTGCATGTGCACCACAGACGAGTTGGAGCTCATGTTTAATAGACTCGTATCGCAGCCTTTGAAGGGAAAAGGACTGCCCAATGACAATAGTCGCAATTTAAACAGCTCCAATCCGATTATCCACCACTTGTATGATAGTCCGCTGCCGGTTGCCAAGGGATCATGTGAGCCTTCAGCTGGTAATAGTAATAGTAATCTGCTCCAAAATCCAGAAGATAATGACCCGAAGATCGAAGAATCAGAATCAGAACAGGCGGATGTCCTGGAAATAGATGCGGGAGTCCGTTTCCTGGCCATCAGGTTCTTTAATATATTACTGGCAAAATGTTGGCGTCGGCGAACGGCCGAAGTCAACGATCTGCACACGCTGGTTCGCAAGTACCAAGCCCATGTAAGTAGCAGCCACCAGATGTACATATATGTATGTACATACACAGATATAACACATGTAAGTTGGCTCTCCTTCGCAGGCCGTTCGCACCCAAACAGAGCTGCTAACGCGCAACCAAATGATCTGCACGCAACAGCGACGTGGGCAGCTGCTGAACAATCAGCTGTTGCAGGCCATCGATCGCCTCCGCGTGGCCATGCAAAACTGCACCGAGCTGGACACCGAACTGAAGCAGCTGAGGGAGCGGGAAGTGGCGCTGAACAACAAGCTAGCCTCCAAGTCGCTGGAGTGTGAATATATAGACGAAATGCTAAATAACTTTCGCAGCGATATGTTTCACCAGCTGGCCAATTATCGCGAGGGAGCCGCCGAGTTGGCCAAGCAGCAGCGGCGGGCCCTCCAATTGGAGTATGAAAACGCCGATCTGGAGGATGCACTGCTAACGATGAAGGATAAGTTTCTCATGCAGAACGATCAAATGTCGGTGGCGCTTGGCGAGAAACAGCGAAAACTGGACGCTGCTTATGAGACACTAAGATACTATGAACAGGAACTGATTCACCTGGAGATGTATGTTGTCACTAGACACTAGGTTCTCACTAAAATCGTTTGTTAAAAAACGTTTTCCAACAGAAGGTACCGGGAGACGTTGAGCCAAACCGGACTGGAAGTCGAACTGCAGAAGGAGGTTTCGAGTCTGAAGGAGAAAATGAGCTTTACTCGCCGGCTGATCTTATACATGGCTGCCGTCAAATGGCAGTCTTTCCGTTCTTGCATATACCACGTGGTGGCCGGAATACTCGATTGTGTGGCGCCATCGTTCACCACACCCCCAATGAAGGACAATTTACTCCGAATAGGCATGGTCGCCATCTTTTTGCTAAATGCTAGAATGTATTGATTTGGCTGAAGGATGCGAAAAGGACTCTGGCTACGCATCCAGGGACGTGCAACGACGAATGAGAAGCGTATTAACTAGGAATCAGGTAGCTGAGCAACACAATACCACAAATTTTATGCGTATATTAGATATATTTCATCTTTAATGTGCCCACGGTTTTTCCTAAACGAAAAACAAATTTCGAATAAATTTTGTACCAGTCTTAAACTTTACATTTTTTCTTATTTCCTTTTTGCTTTAAAATAAAACTAAAGCGAAATAAACTCATAACGTGCATGTCCAAATCCCATTTTTTCCAACTCACTTGATTGCAACATCCGAATGTGACGACTGTCCCCACACATTATAGTTTCGTTGCGGCGGACCGCAAAATACACAATTCATTCTAATTTCGAAATGGTATTCAAACACGATTGACAGTTTGGTAGTGAATAGCCAATAGCCTGCCAGAATGTTATGACTGTTTGTATTTGGTCAATAAAATACCCATTACTTTTGCACACAGCAATGTGCTTTCTCCTCTACTTTGAACTGTAGACTGTAACTCTGCATTAAGTACTTGGGGATTAATTTGTTTCAATAATTAGTAGCCTAACACTGAAATGGTCTTGTATTTAATTAATAAACACTGATCAAGTAGCTACTGACGATATGTTCATTGGACACAAAGAGTGTCGAGTAAATATGATACAAAGTGCGGAAAAGCTTTACAAAAATTACGCATACGCCGTGTGCTCACTTCGAATATTGGCATTCATTGGAGGGCCCAATGTCATCCGAATTACGGAATCGCTGGCTCAACTCAAGCGAGGTGAACTGAGTCGACGTAGGCACAAAGGCCTTAACTCGATAAATGCATAATACAATGCGAACCATAATTGTGGCAATGGGTATGAAAGTGCGAATGGCAATGGTGTTCATTGTATGTATGTATGTATGTACGTATGTATATTGTATCATCCAAATGGATATGCCAAATGGAGCACGGAGACTCGACGTTGGACGGACACTTTTATTAACAAACTAATCTGCAATTAGGAATGTAATTCAGCCCGCTGATATTTTCGCCTACTCATCGACGAATATAAAACTACGAATACCAAACAAACCAAACACCTGCACTCTGCACCCGGGCTTCTATATATAGGCACAAAACAAAGCGATGTTTTTTTTTTTTAGGCACAAATGAAGGGCGAAAACTCCAACGTTTTATCTTCGCATTGGTAATCCTCGGCGATTTTTGATAATTTACGATAATTCAAGATTATTTACTGCATACAAGACCATAAATTGTTACCAAGCAATTTCCATATGAGAGATAACAATACATATTTCCGGAACTGGGAATATGCATATGCACTATCTATTACAAAATGAGGCATGTGCTTGGCCGCCCTTTCAAATCCCTTATAATGCCTGCGACTTAATAATGTAGTCTCTGGGGAATAATAAATATTTTAAAAGCAAGCGATGACTCAGTGAACTTGCAAATGAACTTAAGATACCCCGAAATATGAATGTCATGACTAAGAACTTTTTAATTCACAATATAATCTAAAATCAAACATGTCATTTTGTATGCTACTTCAGTTTATTTTGCAATAGCAAACAGTTGCATCCTTTTTCTCTCAGTGTCCTGATCATAGTTCGTGTTGGCTTGTGTGTTTAACTTACGTAGATATGTATTTAATTAATTGGCTTCGGCTTTTGTTGTTCCTGCTTTTGCTACCTATTTTTGTTTGTTATTCTTGTTTATTTATATTTGTTTGTTTTTTCCCGCCTTGCGAATTTCAGTTTGAAGAGCATTGCAAGATTTACAGTTTGATCAGTCGGCTGTCGCACTCTCTCGCTCTCTCCACGTTTCCTTAAGTTTACTCACAACAGGTAACACTGTATTTGGTTGCACTTGTTTTTTTTATTTTTTGTATTTCAGCTCACAGCCACTGCAAAAAATATGCGATTGCTGTGAAAATGTACACACATAAAAAAAAGAAAAAGAAATAGAACAGGTAATAATAATACAATGGGTAAACATGCGGCAAACAAAACCGAAACTGACACCAAAACGAAACACGTTGCCGTTTCGCTCTCTCTCCGTGCCGTGTTCCCTTGTTTATCGCGGATTATATTATGCGAGCGGACTAACGGGAAAAGCTCCGGCGGACGACCACTGACCAACTGAGAACGGAGAGCCAGCAACGGAGAACTTTTATCTCAAGTACAGTGGGGCCTTTTTGTGCAGACGGATAAGTGCTGATTTAAATAATTAATCTGCATATGAATATATTGAACAAACTAAACTGCTCTATAAATGCTATGAAACTAAACAGTACACATTGATGACTATCCACTTTTATGGCCAGCTATATACGTGCGACGAATGACTACTGTACCGGCGCTCTCTGCTGCTCTTGCCCGCTCTTTCTGCGTGGGTGATGATCGTGCGAGAGAGCAAGTGCAAATATGATTATTGTTCCTTCGCCTGCCGTTCTCCTCTCCATTTCTTCCGCCCCATCATGCAGCCACACACCAATACCTATGGTGCGTTTGTGTGGGTGCGATGAGTGTGCGACGGCGTTCGCTTTAACGGTTTGTTTGTTATTTTATTATTATAGCTTTATTGCACAATCCCAGGCCACCCACCGCCCACTGGCACGCCCCCTTTCGCTCGGTTGCAGTTCAAACAAACAAAAGGAAATGAGGGAGAAGCATAATAAAGCTTCTGATCGCCACACTTGCCACAAAAAGTAAGCTACGTAGAACTACAGTAGAGCTTGAATAATGCACATTTGCAGCTTGGGCGAGAGATGGAAAATATGAGTATTTGCTAATTAACACCTACAAAATTAAAAAGAAAAAAAATGATAAAGCTAAATGGGAATTGGATGATTTAAAGTATTTGCGGCTCAATTTTTTTAAATTTGTTTTGTTTATCGGTCGTAAATCATTATTTTTTTTATTTTGAAATAACAGTGTCGAATAACTCAGTGATTTTACACTAAAGTTTAAATATTTTAAACTCTTAAATTTTTCGAGTAAAATATTGTATTGTTAACAGAAAAGTGAGCGTTTATAAAAAAATATCAATCTTACAAGCGATTCATGAATATGTTGTACCATGTCTTTTGTTTCTTTCAGTGCACAGTGGCTGCGTGGACGTCGACAGAGGGCAAAACAAGTGGCCGTCGTTAGTGCGAGCGAGACGCGGCGACCAAGTGCGGATGGGTGCGAGCGAGAGGGCTGGCGGACTGGCAAATTGTTGTTTGCTCTGCCGACGTCGTTTTTTGCGTGTGTAAATTTGAATACTTCAATTTTATGTGTGCTTTTCCCTCCCCACCACATATCCACACCATCCTAACAACAACAACCAGCACCTTGTGTTCGTGTTTGCGTCGGCGTGCGCGCAAGTAAATTTCTTCTAATTTAATATTTTGTTTATATTATTTATTCATATACTTATGTATTTGCGTAGCCCCTCCCACAACTAACCCTCCTTCGAGCACTTGTTTGTTTATGTATTTCACCTGCTCCTGCTCCGCTCCAGCCCACGTTTCGACCATTTCTTGCCCCTCGTCACGGCCAAGTTTACGTTTTTGGTAAATCATTTACAATTTGGATTTCCGATCGCTTTTCGAAAACCCCCTCTCGAAATATCAACAATCAAGCACTTTGCCAGATGCACAGAAAGAAACTGATGTGATTTCAATGGCTTACTAGCTGTTCGATATTTGATTAAGTTGATGTCTCTAAAGAAGGAAAACGTTTTCCACAACTTTTCTTCTTAAACTCGGAAAGCGATCTGCATGCAATCGAAAACTTTTACTGCAGTCTTTCATTCGTACAAATGCGCTACGAAAATAATTTAACAACTTACACATGGATCACATTACCACTTTTATCAATGAGTAATTGTAAATATTTGTTGAAAGCTATTTGAATTTTTGCCGTTAGTTTTTAGTGATTTATGTACTTAGGAACACACTGAATTCCAATGTGCAATTCCGGCAAATTGGCTACTAAGCGGGCTTTAAAAACTAATTTCGCTTCTGCAACCCTCAAAACAGAGAACTTTTGAATATGCAAATGCAAATCAACAAAAAACAAAAAAACGTATTTTTCGCAATCTGCCTCCTACCTTAGATTCTCCGCAGCTCCTCTCCACCTCCTTTTCACGCTCTTGTCTCTCTTTTGAAGCTTCCTTCGCGTTCGCGTTTGTTTGACTTTGATTCCGTTTGGTTGGTTTGTTTGTTGTTGCCACTCTTTGGCTGTTTCTGTTTTTATGTTGTTATCTCTTTCTTGTCAGCTTCTCTGCACTTTCAAAAAACAAACACTGTAAAAAAAAAATGAGTCTTGTTTACCACGCGCGAGTATGGGAAATTCTCGGGAAACCAACTCGTAAAAAAAATATTTAAAAGGGAAAACAAGAGCAGGGCAAGGCGAAAAGGAGTTACAGAAAGCGCGTGTGGCTGTGATTTATTTTATTATACGGTTTCGCCCACAAAGGACTTCACTGAGCTTTTAGTGCGTCTATGTTTTTCGTTCTATTTTTCCAAGGCTTCAGTTTTTTTACACGGAATTTTGACCGTTTTGTTTTTCGTTTGTTTTTATTTGTTGTCTGTTGTTGTTGGTTTCCGCAGCACAAATGAAAATTCGCGTCCGTTTCGCACGAGTGTTAGTGATGTAAAAAAGCATCGAATGCATTGACCACCGATGTTTCTCGACGATACATTTCAGTGCTTGCGCTTGGTATCGATTGGCTTCTGTTAACCTCAGTGGCACAGCTTGCAGTCTCTAGCACGGACTCAAACCTGTATGTTAACTTTTTAATATTTAATTGGCAGGGACTTCAACCAAAGATACATATGTGAATGACTTCTACTAACCACATTGCATCTGAGAGCTTTTTAGCAATTTCGAAAGGAAGGCTTTAAAACAGAGAGACATAAATGCATCAAATATAAATATAGTAATATTAAATATATACTCATCATACGTGGACACCGATTGTTTTTCAAAATATCCGGGTGAAAAGCTTGAGCCCTCGGGTGGTAATCGATAGGCGCAGTCAGCTGTTCTTCGTTCCTATCGTCTTGCTTGCACAATAATTTCAGCGGCATATTTCCATAATTCACTGCATTTTCCCCATTTACCGAATCAAAATGCGTCTAACTAACGTTTTGTTCAAAAAGGTGAAGAGCAAGTGAGTAATTTGGACATCCAATTTGTTCTTTTTGTTAAAACCAACCGTTTTTACAGGCGCATCATGGTCGTACTGGAAAGTGTGGTCAGTGGACATCAGTTTAATGCTTTTCGCGATCGCTTGGCCGACAAATTGGAGATAATACGCTTCGATCCGTACAGTGAGTGCCGGCCATCACTGACTTTATGCATATGCACTGATGTTGCCCATGTTTCTTTTTCAGTTCAACAGGAAAGCCTTTATCGTGAACGCAAGAAAATCCGCAGCGCCTAAGATAACCATTTTTTGTTAGTGAAAAAAATAAAATTTACAACTATTGGAAACACCAAAAAACAACCGAGATATATGTGCGAATGTGGGTGCTTTATTTTCGGCAGAATAGGAGCATTATAAATCTGGTTACATATTTATACAAAAATATTAATTTACGCTCGTTTTAGATACACATTCGCATCGATACTTAATTCTAATTATCAACAGCAACTCGCTTTCGATTGCCGTCTACTTAAACGGCTTCTCGGTCATAAGAAGACCATGCTCCCACAGGGCGGTGGCGACCTCTATCTTGCGAGCTGAAGACTCCAATGGCAACTGATCAATGGTGAGGTAAAATGGATAGGCCGATATGAGGAGCTCAACGGCTTTAGCTTCCTCTGGCAGAATCTCCATGAAATAGGGCTCGTACTTGCAGTAATCCAGGCCATTGTCCACATGGTGGTAGATACGCACGCTGCCATCGGACTCGGTCACCAGACGCAGAATGTTGGCACGCAGCAGGCGCACGGATGTCTTTTTATTGAATTTGTAATCGCAGACGCAGTTGCCCTGCTCATCGGCATCACTGCGTGCCCCATGAACAGTGCGCACCTCCTCCGAGGGCAATACGATCGGCGGAAGTGCCTCGTGCTGGAACTTCTTGGCCATCTGGTCGACGGCCTCATCAATATCATCTTCGGAGGGCATCAAGTAATTGGTCACCAGCTTCTGCACATTCTCCACCAGCTGTTTGCGCGACCCGCAGTCATTTCCCTTGTAGGCATTGCCCAAAACTTGAAAAGTGTGCAGCGGCAAGCCGCGACGCAAGGCCACACTCCGATCGACGGCCTTCTTAAGAACCATGGGCATTAGTGTCTCTAGAAGATTGGCATATGCCTGCTGTTGGTAAACACTCAAGGTAATGTGCAGCGAGTGCTGTTGCTCTTCGGTGATGGCCTGGTGAACAGCGCCTCTCGGGAAATATAGTACATCGCCGGCGCTTAGTACCTCATCAATTATGGGCTTACCCAGCTGCTCTTGATCATAGTTGCCCGACGAGATCCTGGCCAGTTGATCGGCCTTCTTGGGCGGCTCGTACAAAAGCCAGCGCTTGCGTCCCTCCACTTGGATAACGAAAGCCTCGATGTCATCGTAATGGGGCGCAAAGCCCTGGCTATTGGGTGGGGTTAGGTATAGATTTGCCCCCACCTTGCAGTGAAAGAACTCCTGCAAAACGGTGCACACCTGACGCAAGCGAATTAGATAGGTGGAAGGATTCAGTAAACGAATGCTGCAGCCGTCCGAATAGAAGCCCCACACAGCTGGTGGCAAGGCACGACCCTCGGGATTCAGTGTCTCACGCTTGCCGTTCTTGTAAGTGGTCACATCCACGTTGACGGTGAAGTCCAAATGATGGCGAATCAGTATTTCGTCAAGCATCTTGAATGATATCATACTTTGAAAGTATTTGGGATTAGAGCGCTGCACCAGGCAGGCGGTGTGCTCCCAGAAGTCTTTGAAGAAGACTTTAGTTTGGACCGGAAAGAGTATCCACTGCAGGACGCGACGACCCTCTTCGACGCTGTCGGCTTTGTGAGTTTCTATTGTTTCAGTCTCCTTTTCGTCATTGTTATTATTGCCCTCTTCGGTGGGTTCCGCCTTAATTATTTTAACTAATGAGTTCACGGCTGCTGGGTCCTTTTTGGGCGGCTGAGGACAGGAATTGGCCTCCCCTGGGGGCAGCGATTTGCGCACCAAAGGGCAGGCTAAAGCCGCGCCATTAACCTGGATCGGCGAGGTGCGCTCCAGTCCCAGACTACGTGCTTGCTTGCGTTTGGTGGCCCTGGCTCCTTGAGTAGCTTCCGATTCCTTGGTCAACTTACCGGCTTTTCCGGTATCATTATTGTTGGCATCCGCCTCGGCCTGAAGACGTCGCTTGCGATCTGCGGTCTTAGCGGCTGCGGCTGACCCTGACTGGGTCTTTTTGGATGTTGATGGACCGGCGTCATCGTCGAATAATTTAGAGAAAAAGGCATGCACCTCTTGGTCCTTGGTTACGGCGAGCATATCAGATACCGAATTGGAATCATTCGATTCTTTATCTAGATTGGGCTTCTTCTTGTCTTTAGCTGTGCCGTTATTTGCGTTTTTCTGCATTTTGCTGTTGCCTTGAGACTTGGCGGCCGCGGAAGTAGTCGCCTTTTTCATTTTGCAGCTTTTTTAAACGACACTAGGTCTTAATCCTTAAAGTCTTAAACACTCACGCCTGGCTGTAGACACGTACTTATGAGCTTGACTAGTAGCAGAATGATATTGCTTTTTTTACACATACCTGTATTCAAAACGTTCCTGCACGTGCCTACTGTTACAACTATTATTCGCGCCGGGTTATCGATGATTTCTGCGAGCTGCCGTATCGATGGCATGGGGTAAGTGGATTATAAGGTATGTCTCTATGTTTTTACAAAAATCGCTTGCTGTATCTAAACAATTGCGCTAAATGAGCAAATTTAAGAAAACTTTTAACTGAATTAGAGACAAAATTGCCGTATCGATGGCATGGGGTAAGTGGATTATAAGGTATGTCTCTATGTTTTTACAAAAATCGCTTGCTGTATCTAAACAATTGCGCTAAATGAGCAAATTTATTAAAACTTTTAACTGAATTAGAGACAAAATATTGCCGTATCGATGGCATGGGGTAAGTGGATTATAAGGTATGTCTCTATGTTTTTACAAACATCGCTTGCTGAATCTAAACAATTGCGCTAAATGAGCAAATTTATTAAAACTTTTAACTGAATTAGAGACAAAATATTGCCGTATCGATGGCATGTGGTAAGTGGATTATAAGGTATGTCTCTATGTTTTTACAAAAATCGCTTGCTGTATCTAAACAATTGCGCTAAATGAGCAAATTTAAGAAAACTTTTAACTGAATTAGAGACAAAATTGCCGTATCGATGGCATGGGGTAAGTGGATTATAAGGTATGTCTCTATGTTTTTACAAAAATCGCTTGCTGTATCTAAACAATTGCGCTAAATGAGCAAATTTATTAAAACTTTTAACTGAATTAGAGACAAAATATTGCCGTATCGATGGCATGGGGTAAGTGGATTATAAGGTATGTCTCTATGTTTTTACAAACATCGCTTGCTGAATCTAAACAATTGCGCTAAATGAGCAAATTTATTAAAACTTTTAACTGAATTAGAGACAAAATATTGCCGTATCGATGGCATGTGGTAAGTGGATTATAAGGTATGTCTCTATGTTTTTACAAAAATCGCTTGCTGTATCTAAACAATTGCGCTAAATGAGCAAATTTAAGAAAACTTTTAACTGAATTTGAGACAAAATTGCCGTATCGATGGCATGGGGTAAGTGGATTTTAAGGTATGTCTCTATGTTTTTACAAAAATCGCTTGCTGTATCTAAACAATTGCGCTAAATGAGCAAATTTAATAAAACTTTTAACTGAATTAGAGACAAAATATTGCCGTATCGATGGCATGGGGTAAGTGGATTATAAGGTATGTCTCTATGTTTTTACAAAAATCGCTTGCTGTATCTAAACAATTGCGCTAAATGAGCAAATTTAATAAAACTTTTAACTGAATTAGAGACAAAAAAAAAAGTTTTCATATATATTAACCTTTTGTTCTCTAACCATATCGCGGTAGTCTGGCAGCCCTGTCACAACCGGTACCGATAACCACGACCAGCTGATTGAACCGGCATATTTGCGAAATTAAATCCTTAGCGATTGTATTTAATTATGGCCGATTCGTGCGCGGAAAATGCCGCCAAAGGGACGGAAAATGAGCGGCCGAAGGAAGTGGAGGCCAGCGCCGACACCGTCCCACAGGTGGAGGAGGGCGTAGAGGAGTATTTGAAGCGTAAGAACATGGTCCTCCTCGACTACGAAAAGCAAATGTTTCTCGATTTGGTCGAGGCCGATGGTCTGCTGGTTTGCGCCAAGTAAGTCGTGTGTGCTATTCCTATAGTCCAGTCTAACCCAGATATTGAAATACCATAGGGGCCTGAGCTACGACCGCGTTGTAATCAGCATCCTCAAGGCCTACAGCGATTCCGGCAATCTTGTGCTTGTGATCAACAGTTCTGACTGGGAGGAGCAGTATTACAAGTCCAAAATCGAACCCAAATATGTCCACGAAGTGGCCAGCACGGCCACCGAAAGGTAAGCGCTCGCAATTCCTAAAAAATATACATATAAAACTTCGCCCGTTTGATTGATTGACTATTCTGATAGAGAGCGCGTTTATCTGGAAGGCGGGCTGCAGTTCATTAGCACGCGCATCCTGGTGGTGGATCTGCTGAAGCAGCGAATCCCCATCGAGCTGATAAGCGGAATCATTGTCCTGCGGGCGCACACCATAATTGAGAGTTGCCAGGAGGCGTTCGCCTTGCGATTGTTCCGTCAGAAGAATAAAACCGGATTCGTGAAGGCTTTCTCCAGCAGCCCGGAGGCCTTCACCATTGGCTACTCACATGTGGAGCGGACCATGCGCAATCTGTTCGTAAAGCATTTGTATATCTGGCCCCGTTTTCATGAGAGCGTGCGCACCGTCCTGCAGCCATGGAAGATACAATCAATCGAGATGCATGTTCCAATTAGCCAGAACATAACGTCCATTCAATCACACATTCTGGAGATAATGAACTTTCTCGTGCAGGAAATCAAGCGGATAAATCGTACTGTCGATATGGAGGCCGTTACCGTGGAGAACTGTGTGACCAAATCATTCCACAAGATCCTGCAGGCGCAACTGGATTGCATCTGGCATCAGCTTAATTCTCAAACAAAGTTGATAGTAGCAGATCTTAAGATTCTGCGCAGCTTAATGATGTACGTATACAACTTGCACTTCCTTTTGATTTGATATTTGATATTGGCTAATTTTGATAGCTCCACCATGTACCACGATGCTGTGAGCGCATATGCCTTTATGAAACGCTACCGGAGCACGGAGTACGCGTTGAGCAACTCAGGATGGACTTTACTGGACGCCGCCGAACAGATCTTTAAACTATCCAGGCAGCGTGTTTTCAATGGCCAGCAGGGTAGGCAAATCCCAATAAACATTAAGCATTGGCCCTCTAAATGATATGTATTAATTGTATAGAGTTCGAACCGGAACCCTGTCCCAAATGGCAAACTCTTACGGATTTGCTTACCAAGGAAATACCCGGCGATATGCGGCGGAGTAGGCGATCGGAACAACAACCGAAAGTGCTGATCCTCTGCCAGGATGCACGGACGTGTCATCAGTTGAAACAGTATCTCACGCAAGGTGGGCCACGTTTTCTACTCCAGCAGGCATTGCAACATGAAGTGCCGGTGGGCAAACTCAGTGACAATTACGCCAAAGAGAGCCAAACTCGTTCAGCTCCGCCAAAGAATGTTTCATCCAATAAGGAGCTGCGTAGGGAAGAGGTTTCTGGTTCTCAGCCACCTTTAGCTGGTATGGATGAATTGGCCCAGCTTTTGAGCGAATCGGAAACAGAGGGTCAGCACTTCGAAGAGAGTTACATGCTCACCATGACGCAGCCTGTGGAAGTCGGGCCAGCAGCGATAGACATTAAACCCGATCCGGATGTGTCTATTTTCGAGACAATACCGGAACTAGAACAATTTGATGTCACTGCGGCCCTGGCCTCTGTGCCACATCAGCCATACATTTGCTTGCAGACCTTCAAAACGGAGAGGGAGGGCTCCATGGCACTGGAGCACATGCTGGAGCAACTGCAGCCGCACTATGTTGTCATGTACAACATGAATGTGACAGCCATTCGGCAATTGGAGGTTTTCGAGGCCAGACGTCGCCTGCCGCCTGCAGATCGCATGAAGGTGTATTTCCTGATCCATGCACGCACAGTGGAGGAGCAAGCCTATCTGACCAGTTTGCGTCGAGAAAAGGCAGCCTTCGAGTTCATTATCGACACTAAAAGTGTAAGGTTTTCAAAGTATGTTTTCCTTTAACTTGGTATCAATATTTTTGTCGCTACCATCCAACAGAAAATGGTGATTCCAAAGTACCAGGATGGAAAGACCGATGAAGCGTTTTTGTTATTAAAGACTTACGATGATGAGCCGACGGACGAGAATGCCAAGAGTCGCCAAGCGGGTGGGCAAGCTCCGCAGGCGACCAAAGAGACGCCAAAAGTGATTGTGGATATGCGTGAGTTTCGCTCAGATCTGCCCTGTTTGATTCACAAGCGTGGTCTGGAAGTGCTGCCCTTGACCATTACGATTGGCGATTATATACTCACACCGGATATTTGTGTGGAGCGAAAGTCCATTTCTGATTTGATTGGGTCTCTGAATTCGGGCAGATTGTACAACCAATGCGTGCAAATGCAGCGGCATTATGCAAAGCCCATCCTTTTGATTGAGTTCGATCAGAATAAGCCCTTTCACCTGCAGGGCAAATTTATGTTATCGCAGCAGACCAGCATGGCCAATGCAGATATTGTGCAGAAACTGCAACTTCTTACGTTACATTTTCCCAAGCTGCGACTCATTTGGTCACCCAGTCCGTATGCCACTGCCCAGCTATTCGAGGAGCTGAAGCTGGGTAAACCGGAACCGGATCCTCAAACGGCGGCCGCCTTGGGCAGCGACGAGCCAACGGCGGGTGAGCAATTGCATTTCAACAGCGGCATCTACGATTTCCTGCTACGTCTGCCCGGCGTTCATACGCGCAATATACATGGCCTACTCCGGAAGGGCGGCAGCCTGCGGCAATTGTTGCTGCGCAGCCAGAAGGAACTGGAGGAGCTGCTGCAGTCGCAGGAGAGCGCCAAGCTGCTGTACGATATCCTGCATGTGGCCCATTTGCCGGAGAAGGACGAGGTTACCGGCTCGACGGCGCTGCTGGCGGCTAGCAAGCAATTTGGCGCCGGATCGCACAATCGCTTCAGGATGGCGGCAGCCGCATCGCGAAGGGGTCGCCGATGATGCTCTCCAGCAAGGATGGACCTTAAAAGTATTATGTATGCTCAGCTTACATGCATTACCGCCTCGCCTCTTCCCATTGATTATGACATAATTAATTACAAATTTATGTAATAATACTTTCCAGAAACGGGCGACAGAACAACCAGAACTCTCTCCGGCTCTGAAGAGTTGAGCACACAGACAGCGCACAATTATGGAAATTTTTTTAAACGTTGCAATTAAGTCGACTTGGGAATGGGTTGCGGATGCAGCTGCAGATGAGGGTGAGTGACTGACTGTCTGGTCGCCAGACAACGTTGACAATCGGGAAACTGGCGCTGACCGCTGGGGATGCGCACACACTGCAGCCAGTGCCTGGGCCACTGCCATCGGGGATGAGCGCTTAAAAATCAATTTTCAATAAATTTTTAATTGCCCCCCGCACTGGCCCCGTCTGTTGGCACAACTCCGCCACCATTCCCGCAGGACCTTCCATATGACAGAACGAACACCTGCAGCGTTGAAAAGCAGCTATAAACAGAATTTTGTATCCACCAGCAGAGGCGTTCCAGTGAAATCTATGAAAGAAACTCGTGTCAATGTCCCCACAAGTAAATATTAAGAAATACATTTTCATGATGCTAACATATATGATTATTGATGGGCTGCGCCACGGCCGCTGCACATGCAAATCCATCGCCGTTACAGCGCAAGTGGTTGGTTGCCAATAAGCGTGGTAATTGGCCATCATCAGTTGCGAGCTTTACAATTTACACTCAACCTTTTTTTTTAATGGCTCCTTGTTTCGCTTGAATTTAATCCAATTTATAACTAGATTGCAGGACATCAAAAGGGCAGTGTTATCCCAATGCGTCTGGTTACCCAGCTTCATGTTTGCCCTCGCTTTTTGTTGCGCCTCATTGGGCAAAGCGCGCTTAGAGCGTGTTTCTGATTGTTGGCATTATCTCCGGATCCGGTTGCCACGTCCTCCGGAATGAGGCGGGAATTTCGGCTCGCACATACACAAACTAACTTCATGCTTCCTGCATACACTGAAAGAATGGATGTGAGCTCATCAGTATATAGAAGTTAAAACGTTAGACTTTCGATTTATAACAATGAAGAGCTGTAAGTTGTATTAACTTATAAATATGTTACATATTGATTAATTAGCCGTAGGATAATTGCTGCTGCTCGGCGCCAATCCAAAACTTGCCGTTGTCCGATTCTTGGACTTTTGACTTTTGTTCTGGCTTTGTGGCCTTTCGATCCGATCCGATCCAATGCGATCCGCTCTGGTGTGTGTCAAAGCATATTTGCCAATTGGCTGCGCTTTGTGCCCGGGAAAGTCGGAAAATGCCAGCGGGCCGAAAGTCAGCCAGGCGGTGGTGGCGGGCAAACGAAAACGCATGGGTAAGGAGTAGTCAACCGGATGGGGGGGGGGGGGGGGGGGGGGTGTGTGTGGCACAATTAAAACTCCATTACAGCGCTCTTGTCCTGCTTCTTTCTGATTTTGTCTGGCTTTTGGCCCCGGGGTGTCGGTTTCGTCCCTGCCATGTTCAGCATTTCCTAAGCTTTCGATTTTCCATTTTCACTCCCGACTCTCGACTTCCGCCGCTTGGCCGCAACAAACGGTTCAATCAATGGACAATAGGGAACCTGATCCGAAAACCCCAAAAACATCGCAGCTAGTTTTTTTTTCCCCACCCCCACCCACATTGACAACGATTTCCAGAATGGAACGCATCCCTGATTTGCTGCTTTTGGCATCTTTTTTTCTTGTTTTTGGTTTTTTTTTTTTTTTTTTGGTGGCATGTTGTTTTCACTGCGGCTTGCAGGTGCCAAATATTCCGGGGTGCTTTGCTTGTTTTAGCTTTAATTTACGATTTAATTAGTAAAAGCTTAGTGCTGAGAAATGGTTGGGCAGCACCAAGAAATTCAGTCGAGTGCAAAATGAAATTAGCCCGAAATGCCATGGATTAATTGAGCAAAGTTGTCCCGTCCCGACTAATTCGATAATTGATCGCAATTAATTGATAGTTTTTGCATACTATCCTCACATAATCGCCGGCTCAATTCGAATGGCCATCGTTGGCCACGGGCATCATTAAATATTTTGGGTGAAATTATGGTGGGTGGATGAAAGTGTCTGTGATTGCCATTTGACCTGTTACGTGGCAAGTTCAAACGTTAGATAGCCGCCGGGCGAATAAATGGATTTTAAAGCACTTTCCTTTGCGATTTCCACGTACATATGTATGTATGGTATGTACATATGTACATATGTATCTCGAGCCTGTGTACTTAATGCAATGATGTCCCAAAGCAATTATTTTATTTGCCATGCAGCATTTCGCACTTTCATTAGTCAAAGTCAAATTATTTCCGTAGGGGGGGCTTTTCATCGATTTTTGGACCAATTTTATACTCGAGCAGCAGCAGGACAATAGAGAAATTTTATGCTTAGTTTAATTGTATATTGCTATTTGTTTAGTCCTCCAAATGATATGCATCTCTGTTCAGATTTTCAGATTTTTTTTATGCTTCTCTGCTGCATTTCAATTTGCATGTGCACCAAATGCATTTGAACTGAGCGTGATTTGCGAATAAATAACTATATACCCGTATACATGCGGCTGTACAGTAGTTACTGGCTTAAAGGAACGCTAAACAATGACTGGATCGTGCCTTTTGCTGGGCAAGGCACTGCTGCTGCTTATCATAAATGACAAATCTAGAAGTGAATGCGAATGCTAAACGACCAACAACTAAATGGGCCAAAAGACTCTGGAAAATGGGAAAATGCCTGGCGCTCCAATTTTCCTGCATTTGGTGTAAATGTAAATGTAAACGATATAATCGCCAGTCTCCATCTTCTTTATTTTTTTTTTTGCCATGGACTGGGTTTCTACCCCCCAAGTTGAAGCCAAAATGGAAAACAGCTAACAGTCAACTGAAAGTTGTTTCAATGGAATATGGACGATTCTTAAAGTGCTGGAAAATTTCAGGATATAAACCGAAGTTTCATATGTTTCGTATGAAATTTCCAAATTCAGTTTCATTCCGTCTAGAGACCTTGTTCAATTAACTCCAACCAAACAGATACGACAGATTTACTCTCTTAAATTCTATTTTCACCAAGCATTTCCCTTGGAATTTTGTTGTGGCAATGGCGCGTTACCTGTACGCTGACCACATTTTGGAGGCCTTCAACGTATTCCATCGTCCACTCAACCTGGACGAGGTGGCTTCGTATGTGGCCGAAATGGAGGCCAAGACTGTTGACGAGGTGCGACTGGCGGTGGATAACACGCTGACCGCCGGCTGGATGCACGGTTTCCTGGCCATTGAGGACGGGCTGTTCACGCTGGCCTGCGGCTACTGGGACGAGACGCAGCCGAGCGGCGGCAAGAAAGGGAGACGCCACACAGCGAAAGCAATGCTAAGGAGTTAATAGTGAATCTATTAGAATCAAAAATCGTGTCGCTCTACCATGGTGTGGGCTTTGCAAAAAAAAAAAAAAAAAAAAAATAGGGCACAAAATTGTTTGGATAATTTCCGAAAATTGCTAGAAATAAAACCGTAATGCTTTCCAATCGAAGTGTTTCCATCACAAAACAGACAGCTTCCACTTGCAACCTGCTCCAAGTTCGACATGCCGCCAGTTTGTTGGGCATCGTGGAACTCTGCGCTCCGCTTCCGGGTTAAGTGACCGTACTGGGAGCCATTTGGTGACCCACTTCGTATTGATTTCAGCACTCCGCCTCCTCATCGTTGTGAAGCCCAAACTGTTGGCCTCTATTGTTTGTTTGCCGGCCGGCAGCCTGGAGAATTCCCCAAAGTTGGGCCGAGATGGAGTCTCCGATAAGCTCGCACCTATATACATGCCGTTCCAAATTGGGCTGTCAGTCGCCTGTAATTGTATGGGTCCGATTGCACAGGGAGAAATCTTGGTCAGTCTGCCATTTGATGGAGCATCAAGTGGTGTAAATGCTATTTAGTATATATACTTTTCTGCCAGTGCTTGCAAGTGTTTGCTCGTGTTGCGGTTAAGTAGGAACTACGCCAACTTATGAGGCAGGCAACTTTCATTTCCACTTCCGCTTCCGCATCCGACGAGGCGCGCACCAAGGACATTCACACCCCCTTTTTGGCCACCAACACGACGTAATGAAAGAAAGAAAAGAGAAAAGGAAAGTCCTCTTTTCCGAGTCCTGGCCTTTGGCATTCGCCGAAACTATTAAATCACATTTTACGAGCGTTAAGTGCACAATTAAAAGCATTTCGTTAATGTGAAAAATGTGGCGCTGTCTTGGCTCGGACTTTCTCGAAAATTTCCACCCGCACCGCCATTGTGATGTAATTAAATTTTCAGCTGGCAGGCCGCGCATTGCGCTGCGTTCACCTTTGGGGCCACACAACTCCGGATTTTGGGCCATTATCCCCGGCACTGCGAAGGACAATGCGTCCCTGGCTGCGGCAGAAAGCAAATAATTCGATTATGGTTTGATGTTGATTTACTTGGAGCTCTATTAGAACTTTCCAAATTGTCCTTTAATCTGAAGTTGATCGAAACACATGAGAGCAGAGCTCAAGTGGTTAACTAACTAGCCACTAAACATCGATTATCAATTCTTTCAACCTCGCTGGGTCACCATTTTCTCGTCGGGGTCACCAGACCTCCCACTTTGCATCTCGCCGTCTTCATTAGGAGAAAAACGCAAACTAAGTGAGTAATATGAGCCTTAGGAGGCGTGTGAAGTGCACACTTGATTTAGAGCGTGGGTGGGGTGGGCTTGCACCACCTTGCTACCACCATGCCACACCGCTAAACACCACCCCCCCCCCCTTACGCATTCGCCTAAGTGCGGAAGCATGTTCAAGTGTGTTGGAAATGGAAAGCAATGTGTTACTCTGTTTCTTTTTTTTTCTTCAGTGATTTTATATTTCGCCTTCTTTGCTCATCACTCGCGATGACGTCACGTCCGCCTAGCTACCATCGAGCAGTGGGCGTGGCCGAATGGCGGCGGGCGGATGACATTTGACAGTACAAAGTTGCGACGGCCCTCTACTATCGAAATAAAAATAAAATAAGAAAGTGGAAGCTTAACAAGAGTCAAGGAGGAGAAGGACAAGGCAGTGTGATTACAGAGTCAGCTTTCGGAACTCTGCGATCCAACCTCGCTGGCAAACATGCAACGGAGGTATATATATATATATACACAGCCTTGAGTCTTCATCGACTTCTGTGCGGACGAACTCGTCCTTTTTTGCCAGAATATGCCAGAGCTTCCGGCGCCATCCCGATGGCCTGCTGTGTCCTTTGATATTCGGCGAATGGTGCAGCAGGAATATCGCGGCGCTTTAAAGGCGAAACATTTTGTTTGTTGCATCTTTGGACATGTTGCTCCGCTCGCTGTACGTGACATTTTGCGGAAATGGAAGCCAGCTAGAAGGCTGAACAGCAAAGGGCTGTGGGATGAAGATGCCAGCGATTTCTTTTAATTTGCATTGATATTTTGATTGCCAGAAAGCGAGCAGCAAAGCGGAAAGAGACCAGATGCACGCCCCCAAGGAAATCGGCCAGAAATGAGCATACAAAGGATTTCCTCTACCCCCCCACACAATAAACTGCGCTTTAGCTTTTGTTGAAAAATGAGCCAAATTTGGCGTTGCCACATAAATAGAATAGAAACAAATTAAAGTTTGTCTCGGCTGGACATCATCAAAAGGTAAGTTTATGTGCAATCACGGATTGCCATAAACCCTCGATGTAATGAAGGGGTCCGAGTATGATTTTAATCGAAGGGATCAGGCGGCACACGACCCAACGCAAGCGTATCCAATTCGTTTTCCGGCCACGTCAGTGCTGCCGAAATATAGATCAAACAAAAACAGCTCGGAGCGAGGTAAAAACTAGTGACGATCGCACCTTAACACACGGAGACAACGGACACAACGGACACAGCGGACACTGCGGACACAACGGACAAAACGGACACTACGGACACCATAATTATAATAAAAAATAACTAGCATAAAAACTTGCATAAATAAAAATCTATAAATCTGTAAGTAACTGCATTTTGAATAGTTTTCATTTTTTTTTTTTTTTAATTACTAGATTTTCTCGGCCATAAACCAGTTAGATTGGCATCACAAAAGCAGGGCCTTCGTCCGTTTTCCTGACTCCGGAGTTTTCTTGCTTTTCATTTTACCCAACGGCCAATGTTGGTATTTCTGGGTTTTCTGTTATTTCTGCTCAGTTCGTGTCCGGATTGTCCGGCGGTGGCTAAGTCTTAAGACCCATAAAACCCATGTAGCATAACTAATAGGTCTTTGGCCAGAGAGTTTTGTTTATTCTTTGCTTTGCTATTGCTATTGCTATTGCTTTTGCTGTGCTCATGCTTTGCTTTGCTTTGCTTTTTCGTCCGAAGCTCGATTGCAGTTCAATGGACGAGCGTTGAAATTGTTTTCATTATTTCATTTCATTTGGTCCGTGCCATGTGCACCTGTGAGTTATTGGCCAGGAATCGAGCCGTGGATTAAAGCCAAGCTGCCAACGCTGCCTCCCCTTAGGTCCACACCCCCTGCTGCTGGAAAACCCCACGGAAAACGGCGATACCCCTTTCACCTTTCTCACCACCCTTCAAGCATGCTGTGGCAAAAAGTATGAGCCATTAAATAAATACCCGTACCAATCTGCTAGGGCAAAGTAATCGCGCTGCGAAAAACGTAGCAAATTGGTATAAGAGAAAAATAGAAATGAAAATATAGTTAAATGGAAAAACGTCGCCAAAGTAGTTCAAATAGAAATGCATAATTCAAACATAATGCAAACCATGCGTGAGTCACAGTGATGTTACATAATCACGTGCAGTTTGGTATGTGATTGCTTGCAAATTTTACAAACTACATCACAATGTTTCCGGCTTTGAAAATAACATTAAATACTTTCATTATTTTTTAATAAAATCATTAAACTCTCAACTGCCCAGCGGTATCTCAATATGTGAATTTGACTTGAAAAACCATCAACTTTTCACCGTGATCGTTCAAAGGACCAAAGGATTTTATCATCGACTGAGGTGCACACACACACACACACGCACACACACACCTGTGTGCTTAAATCAAATATTGGCAGGTGTACGTGCATGTAAGCTCTGAATTATGCATGTGTGCGTGTGCCTGGCGAACGGCGCCTGAGCATAAATAAAATAATTGCATATGTCGCGTGACGCAATTCACCTGTCCACCCACCGGAAAGACCACCACCCACCCCCCCTCCCCATCACCACCCCTTCTTTCCGCCGATTTCCCCAAGTAATTCGCATATTTATTGCATGTGCATGCGAAATGTACGGCACGATGAGCCGATTAGTAGATAAAGAAATTATATATACTTACATTTGAAATGTGTGTGATTTCAGGATTCTTAGAGATATATGAATATAAATATATTGAATTGAAACATTTGATTAAAACTAACCACTTAACTCAATTTGCGAAAATCCCGAATTTATTTCGCACATGAAAAGCAAGGAAAATGACCCAAAATGGATGCCACAATTAAAATTCATGGTGGGATTTCGGCCATCTATCACGGATCGGCGCATTGTCCATTGTCCTCAACGGCATTTTCGCATTTTCACTGTTTCCATTGGCATTTTCATTGCCCCAATCTCCCCAACCTTCGCACCCCTACAACTATATGTACATATATACACATTTTTTTGCTACATTCGCTTTCCACAGCATCATTTTTTGTGTTAGCTACTTGCAACATGGCTACCGTCAACATGGGCATAATAAATAAGAGAGGCGGTTGCAAGCCGCATAATCGACGCATCCTTTGAATGTTGCACACGAATGGATGGGGCGAATCCCGGAACGGAATGTATCGCAATTCCAAAATGCACGGAATGTGCATTAAACACTGACGATTCGGTAAGCGGCTTACAGAGCAAAAAAAAAAAAGAAAATCACTAGGCATTCGCCAGTTTTTGTTGGTCATCCAAGCTGCCACGGCCTGGGAATCCATCAGATTGCTATCTTTAAGATAGCAGATTTTCATTTCAATCAAGTACAAAACGCAGCTTACTTGCCAGATGGGTAATTAGGTAAAGTTGCACTGCAGCCTGTAGGGGATTTTATGAATTTCAACCTGGCATGCAAATATAATTCTCGGTTATTTAGCTTTAGTTACTAATACTTTTTGCACTCAGTCCATCTCCCTCTATTTCTCTCTCTCTCTCGCTCACTCTGTTTGCCCTGCTTTGTCTCACTCATTCGGTCATTTGTTTGGCTCTCTGTCAGACAGAAGCTCATTTCTCTTAGTCGCTGCATGAAATTTCATTTCAAAATATGAGAAATGCATTCGGCAACATTGCTGCCACACACGTGCACTGCGAGAAATTCGAGTCAAGTTGTCTCCATATTTGGTACTCACCAAATGGAATACATAGTGCAATAACTACTGTATCCACTAGCATTGCATTGACTTTGGAGCGGAAAAGCGGGTAGAAAGGGTCATAATTTTACTCAACATGGGTGTATAGGATAGTGGGTGGTGCAGTGGGCGGTGGGCGATGGGCGGTGGGCGGTGAATGGTGCGCCCCACAACGTATGTTGACTTTGCCCAGAAGGTTTCGCTCTGGCACTCTGGCTCCCTTATTTATTCAAGCAATTGCCACTGTCAACACAGCGCACATTGATAGGCCAATGATGAGGAGGAAAAGTGGGAAAACTCGCTGCTTGTAGTTGGGTGGGGGGAATAGAAATCGAAAATAAATTTTCAAACGATGAGGGAAATGGAAATGGGAAATGGCGACGGCAACTTCTTAGCACTGTCTGTCCGTCCGTCCGTCCGTCCGTCTTGCCTGCAATTGGACAATTCTATTTTTGTTTATCTTTGTCTGTTGCTATGCAGCTCATTTCGTTCATTTACATTTCCCATTTTCCATTTCGCCAGTAAATGTTGTGCACAGCAATAAAAGGGAATGTGAATGGCGACAGGCGACAGGAGGCGCTGACACTTCCCGGATATTGTATTGTCCTGGCCCATCCCAGTGGATGTCTGATGGAACTCAAGGAGGAGCCCGTTGGCTGACTGGGTGGCCTACAATATGCTCAATGTCAATTTGAATGGGAAATGACTTGGTGGCGGCGGGGGGAGGGGGTGGTTAAATCGCTTAATAGCGACTACCGAGCATTCCCTTCATCAGAAAAAAAAAGTACGTGATTTTTATAGCCATGGGTAAATTCGTAATTAAAAAGTTGAATGCAATCTATGTATTATACTAAATACAACAATATTTTCCAATGACTTTACATAGGAATATCGGCAAGCTCTTACCGCAAATTGCTGCAAATCCACTTATTCCTTGCCCCAAAATGGAAATGGAAAATATGCTTTTCTTTATCGTTCGAAGAGTTCCTATGTGCATTATGCCTAACCATATCTATGCCTTGCTACTTTGCTGCCAGTGACATGCATAAATTAACGCTGTTTAAAGGCCGCGGAAAATTGAAAGGCGGAAATGGAAAAGCTGCGCGAAAAAGTATGCAGCTAAGATTTGCCGGCCTGCCATTTACGCAAATAAATGCGAGAAACTTTTACACGAAAAGAAAAAAAAATGGAAGGGAAAAGTGAAATCAACAAGGAGCTAACTGAAAGTCCGAATATACAAATTCGAATGCGAATCCAAGCCCAAAGTTGCCGTCTGAGCCAACTACTTAGCGTCAGCGACAGGCGTTTCGTTGCCGCCCTCATTTCCCACATTTTTCGCTGCCAATTACACTGGAAAAAAGTGTGACACCCACTTGCATACTCAAAACGATCTTGAACAAATAATAAATTTCACTCTCTTTTTTTTTAGATACTTTTGATATATCTTTTAAATTTCAATAATTTTTGAACGAATGCATAGTTTTTCTTTGTTTTTTTTTTTTTAAGTGGCTGTTAAAGTTGAGTGCCTTTGGATTCGCCTCAAATTGTGTACGCTATTTTGTTTTAAATATATAAACACAGTAAATATAAGAGTATAAATAAAAATAAGCAAACGACGGCCAAATGTTTGGGCAGTAAAAATTGTTTACGACCACTAAAAGGGAAACCGCGGAACACGACACGACAAGGACATCAGGCGCAGGCACAGACATTGACCACCCAACCACCCACCCCCATCCATTGCATAACCGCAGTTCACCATATTGCCAATGTTTATGTGGCTGCCTGACAATTTTATGCCCATGCCCAGGCGATGGTATGGCCAAACGATTTCGCATTTTCAATCCATCCCATCGACGAAGCACTCAAACTGGTCATGATTCAATTTTAGGTACCATACTCGTACAGCTTTAAGTCCAAAATAAAGTTTCAGCTTAAGCGCCATTTTGTGCAGCTACTTCTGTCTGCTCAACTAAAATCCATCAAAATGGGTGCTTAAGTACATATATATGTACTATAGCATAACGAATGCCAACGAATTTAAATTTAATTTATACGAATTAATTCGAAAATGTTATCTTTCCATAACATAACTTCGAAGCAGCTCGATTGAAACTTAACCTTGGACAACCTCAAGCGGCGAACAACTTGATCCGGCTGGATGGACCAAGACAAATGTTGCTGTCAAAAATGATTTCAATATCATTCCATATAGCTGCTGTGCTGCCGCCTTTAACCCACTTTGACCCACCGGGCCAAGGAGCAGAGCTTGACTCAATCCCGCTGCCTTAACTCCTCCTCCTCCTTCTCCGTCTCCTTCTCCTGGTGCTCGTCCTGCTGCTGCTCCTTTTCGGCCAGCTAATCTGTTGGCTGGAATATCGGTGTGGCTGGGGCCAAAGTGCCAGGCAGGTACAGGTCTCCTGCCTAAAATTATGCAATGCCCGGGCTTTAAAGTAGATTACACGAAATTTGCACACGAAGGCACAGAAGCCCACGACGGGCATTAATCACGAAAGAAACTCCTGCCCCGTGACCAGTGTGCCCCATTCTCGAAATCCTCGAAATCCTCCTATTGTGTGTGTTTTTTAAATAGTTGGACCACGCCCACTGGCGGATGAGGGGGTGGGGGGGTGGGGCATTGGGGTTAAAAGGGGGTTAGAGGAGCTGGAGGCAACAGCAGCAAATAAATTGCCAACGTGCCGGAATGCAACGAAAACCCTTTGGGTTTGTTAGATTTTTCCATATTGCTTCCTTTGGCTCCAGCAGTTCCATTAGACTCCTGAAACTGGTTATGCAATCCGCTCTCCCACGAGCAAAGAAAATAATAGAACAACAGCACACACACACACACACACACACACAAAGCCGGAAAATTAGCATAATTTTTCAATTGTCCTTTGGGCACGTGGCGCAGGCCTTAAATATTTTACTTTGCGCACTATTTTCAAGAATATTTCATCGAACTCGTACAATGAGCTTTTGCCAAAAAATAATTATTTTTTCCCATTAACAGCATACCATATCGCATTTCTTGCCGTCGTCCTTAATATTTCCTGTGCTTCAGATATTTTTTTTTTTATTTATATATATATTTTTTTTATGTCCGCCCCACAAGCCCGATTTTTCCGTGTGCCCACGGCGTTTTTCGCTTTTCCCACTCGCCAAATATTTTTCTTGAGCTCAAAGTGAAATGGCATAAATCATGTTCAATATTATTTCGCTTTTTACCCGCTCCGTTTTCGTTATCCGGTTCGTATTGCGGTGGCCCTCGGGTTAAATGATTTCATTTTGCGGCGAGATGACAACCCTGGCCGGAGCTGAAAAGCAGCACTTGTTGCCCTGTTGATTTGATTTTATTGCCCAGCAAGAAAAGTATTGAATGCGAACAAAATGGGTAAGGTGGAAAGGTGGCCGACGTCGCGGCGAGATCAGGTTAGGCAAACATCCTTTTGGCAAAAGTGGGCGGTAAATGTCCTGGCCTGGCAAGAAAATTGCTTTTGCGGTCGGTTCTCGAGGCTTCGCTCGTAATTACCAAAAATGCCGCAGGGCAACTCCCGGCTTCCTTCTTCCTGTTCCTGGCACTTGGCACTTGGCACTTGGCATTACCAAATTACCAAATTACCAAATAGCTGGCATCTAAGTAATACAACTAATTTGTGTTAAAATTCCATTAGCTGGCCGAGAAATATGCTCAGCAGGAGTGATTGGCTTTCGGGCGGGCATGGAATGGCCAAAATCAATCACCGAATCCCATCACGCACAGTGATGATTAGTCGAAAAATTTAGCTAGCCCTGCGGCAACCCTGCTAATCCTGCGACGTTAAATCGATTTGGAGAATGAGGAGAATGAAATGTCCACATCAGCGATTTTGCATATTTGTTGCAAGGATCGCGTACTAAACAATCTCTATACCCGATTTAGTATTTATTTTATTTATTTTTTGTTTATAAATAATTAAATCCGAACATTGTTAGCCAAACCCAGGCATGCCATGCTTTTAATGTCAGTTTTTGGATGACAGTCGGTTTTTGGTGATCGGACATTGTTTCAGTCAGTTTGCACAACCAGACTGAGAAGAACACTACTTTTAAAATTGTGTAGAATTCTTACAAGTTTTGTATATATATATATTTTACTGCACTCGTTTGTGAAACGGTAAGTGAAATGGCGTGCATAATCGAATTCCGCAATGCCTCGCGGCGTGTGCTTTTCAAAACCGGATATTAATTGTGCGCACTCTTAAGAAAATAATTGGAAATGAAATTTTGTGCGTTCTACGCGTTAATAATTTACTTCTTTTATTTTGTGTTTTTATTTTTTTTTCGATTGCCGCTAAAGAAAATATGGGGCACATCGATGGCACAAATAAACTGAAAGGCTTCGCTCGTCCCGCATTCACCAGCGAACTGGCCTTCAATAGCGTGGTGCCATGGAGCAATGAGATCCATCGACGCCACGGTGAGGCCATCCATCCGTGCAACGATGCGATGGACTTCCATGCGTCGGTGTTTAGAAGTCTGGGTGCCGTGACGCGTGTGTGCATTGGCACATCAACATTTTGGTGTACTTCGTCACTTTTGCAATTTCATAGCAACTATTTTGATCGCAACATTTGTCCGGTAAATAAGAGAACACATTTCATCGATATCGTTTATCGATGATATTGTTAATTGCGCGATTTGTATATGTCGATAACTTAGCACTGTACTCTGTACCTTAGGTGAATTGCTTTCGCGAGGGCACCGACCTTATTGCCGTGGGCTTTCGAGCTGCCTACACTTGGATGAGACTGCAGGAGCCACTGGATCCATTCATGCAACCAGATAAACTAATGACGCTCCTGCACACAGCCGTCCAGCTGGAGATGCCGGCACTGAAAGCATTGTGCTATGAACAACTGTGCACCGATCGCTTTCGCGAGGAGACCGCCTTTCAGGTTTACTTGAGGGCTTTGAAATATCCGCAACTCGAGGAGCTGCGCAAACTGATGCTGCAAAGGATCGGTGCTGCTTTTCTGGCCGTGCTGGGTGGTGATGATTTTCAGCGAATGCCTCTCGAGGATGTGATTACCATGCTGCAGCAGGACTCATTGGGTGTCAATTCGGAAATGGAGGTGCTTGTGGCCATTATAAGATGGCTGAATTGTCAATCGAAATGCATTGACCAGGCGACGCCACTATTGATGGACTGCCTTCGGCTGACACTCTTACCACTGCCAATTTTGAAAAGATTTTGGCGCTGTGCCATGGCACCACCGGTGCCCGACGAGCCCTTTATGAACGCTGTTCGTGGCAATATTCACATTCGTGAGAGGATCAGCTGTGCAATTACTGTGGTCCAAATGCACCATTTGCATACAAGTCGTCGTGAGTTTCTCGACTTCTGTCGCTCCAAGGGCTTGCTGGTCGATATGCCCAGGGAGTGGATATACGATGAGCAGTGCCATTATCATTTGCCGCGACCTGGTGGTCCCTACTCTCATCTTATCTGTGTTCATGTCATTTCGAATTATGCGATACAAAGGGCTCAGCGTCTAATGGAATCCTCAAAGCGTTGGCCCAGACGTGTTAATACATACATGCCGCCGTCCGATGATCTACAGACCATCAATGAGCTGCCCGAGGACAAGGATGAGGAGGCGCAGGTGTCAGTAGAGCCATCAGCGCCAGAAATGTCCGAAGGTCTACCGCAGCCCGAAGAGGATGATTGTTTCATTGCTCGCCTCTTTCGTGGCACACTATTGCGACTGAACGAAGTGATGGCCGCGCAGGACAGAAATATTGAGCGACGCATTGACAATCTTATACGTGATGGTACATTAAGGCCCAGGTTTATACCCAACGCTATGTCGAGATTTGTATTGCCAACAGCAATGACTTGTGCTGCACAGGAAGATCTTCAAGAAGATCTCTTTCTCCAAACCGATTTCTATTCGAGCAACCTGGACGCCATCGATGCGTATTTTTTTCTTCATGTCTGTCGAATGAGGCAGTTGGTCCAGCCGAAAGTTGTAGTTCCTATCGAGAAATCGTCCGAGGAGAGTGTGCGTCCCATGGAGAGCTATGTGCTCGAAACCGACCAAATGATCAAAGTCCTAGGCTTTTAAATGTATATGAACATATATATATATATTTCGCATATGAGAAACACACATACTCCCCCCCCCCCTAACCACACCCATTACACCCTTTAAATTACAGTTAACAAAATGACATAATAACAAATGTTCGATTGAAATGCCTCAAAAATGTATAAGATCGATAAGATTGATTGGCAAATACATATGTACATATATATAAAATTGTTGAATTTGGCCGAGGGGAAAATTGTCTCAATAGCTGTCACAATTTTTCAGCCCGAACAGCTGTGCTAAGCGTTTTTATCACTGCGCTTTTATTATTTCCGCTCGTTTAATTAAAGCAATTTATGCCGATGAATCGATTTCAATTATTTGTGCGGTCGTCCTGTCAACGCTCCCCGCTCCCCGCTCCCCGCTGCACAGACCACTTGTCACAAATGGATTTCTTGTGTCCTTTTTTTTTTGTCTCTGCTGCTAGGAACAATATCGAAGGAAGCAGGTGTCGCGAATTGGGGCCAAAAAAGGACACTTGCTGGTAATAAATAATTTGCTAAGATTCCTGCACATTGTTATTTAATTTTACAAATCTTTACTTTAGCTTAAATGTTCAAATACTTAGGTCCTACCTTTTCCGTCCACAAACGGTTTCGCATCATTAATTTTGTCCACGCGGGGAATCCCCGATGCTCATTTCACTGCTGTGTGTGTGCGTGTGTGTGTGTGTTTTCAGGATGTGTGCGTGTGTGGAGCATACACGTTTTCATGTGTTAACGAGTTGGAAAAATTATTATTACATTATTATTTTGTCGGCGACTGGAGTGATTCAATGGCAAACGGTAAAAAGGTGAAACCACCGCCTTAACCCTTGGCCGCCTTAACCCCACAATTGCGCTGCGTATGTGTGTGTGTGTGCTTTTGCACGGAGCTTACAGTAACAATAAATTTCAATTTTTCACACACACACCACACATTGCATTCAGGGCGAATTTTACTCCTTGGGTTTTCCGCTGGATTCATACTTCTTTTTCGTTTCCCCTTCCCAGGACGAAGGACGAAGGACGAAGGACAGCCCTTGAGCAGCTTGCGCTCAGCAATTTATGCGCTTTACGCGCTTTTGCTAAATAAATTTATAATGCCAGCATGGGCACACACACACACACAGAGTCGTAGAAAGGTGCAGATAAGTTCGTTGCAATTCGACAGCGAAATTACCTCTTAATTGCACATTTTGGCTTTAAAAAAAAAAAAAACGAAAACAAGTATGCTTCTAACAAACCTACAAGCTAATGTCACATATTTGCGAAGTTGCTTATACTTGGCTGTACTTTCATCCGCATACCCTTAGTTTTGCGATCAAATTCCAGGGTATCCACGAGACAGACAGACGAGTCGAGAAAGTTACACAGTTACAGTTGCATAGCCACCCAAAAACTTTGCCGAGTTTTGTAGCGTTTGTCTTGCCCTACTGTGGCGTGTGCACGGTGCGGGTACAGTGCAGCCTGGCACTGGTGCTACATTCAACGTTAAGTTGGCGCCATGCATGCGGTTTGCTCATTGCAAATCCCCGCAAGAAAACAAAAAAAAAAAAGCATTTCTCCTCCTTCCGTTCGCGTGAATTACGAAAATTGTGCTGCAATTAAAATTTGTTGCTTTCTGGGTATCATAATTTTATAAGTTTTGGAAACTGCGACTGCAACTGGGACTTGGGTTCTCCAGTCGTCTTCTGCCATATAACAAATTACGAGTACGAAAAGCTTTGTGCATATGCTAAATATAGTCGTTGTGTGTGCTTATTCGTTTGGGGGAGGAGAAAAAAAATAAAACCATTAGTGCAATGTTATGGCTACATTTTGTTCCCACTCGAATGGTGAAAGGGCTTAAATCGAATATTCGGCATTAGAAAGTTGCATTTACCCAACTAAATGCAGCAATTTTTACCATAACCCATTCTGTGGCCAAAAATGGTTGGGCAATTTTATAACGTTTCATTAATCTGAGATTTTAGCGTGGTTTTGCGGCATTCTGCAGCATGCGGCAAGCCAGCTTTATGAAATTCTAATAAGTGTGCGGCATGTGTCATGTGGCACGATTAGTCCCGCAAACGGGTATATATACATATGTACATATATACCTACATGCCCACATATATGCGGGTCTACTGCCTGTACAAATGCCAGACTTCGGGTCAGCTTAAGAGCTTCCGTTGCAGGCCACACCTGTGGCCTCTAATGCGAGTACACTGGCAGAAATTCTACAAATTATACCATATCATTTTATAGAGTACTGCCCTCGTATGTTGCTTGAAATTGTTCTCAGTTCGTTCAACACAGTGGCAGGTACCCTGCTCTATATGCAAATGCCACCATGTTAATGCCACAAATGCGCCTAAAATTATGTTAAGCACTTGGCAGCTTTGCTCTTGGTCTACGGAATCTACGGCGATGGATGAGGGAGGGAACGTGGGGTTAGGGACTGAAAGTCTTTATCCTTCCGATGGGGTGGCAACCGGAGCAAGGACATGTTGCAAAGGCGGCGGCTCAAGTCCTGATGGCTTAGGCTCATTTATAAATCGACGACAGTAAATTATAAATGGAATTACTATTAGAAGTCCTCTGCCCTCTCTTTTGCACACACACACACACACACACGCACGTAGCACCTCTCCTTCATACCCTCTAATTGGTGTGTGTGTGTGTGTGTGTGTGTGTGGTGGCACGCTTACATCAACGCCTTTTGTAAAATTGAGTTGTCCTCTGTCTTTGGCAGAATGTGCGAAAGAGTAGGGCTTCTGTCAGACAAGAGAGGGCCTATATATGGGCACTCTGTGAGAGAGACGGCAGGAGAGCGAGGGAAAGAGACATCTATATATATATATCTATAGGGTGTCGCATTCGCAAACACATGAATGTTGCAGTATATTAAAGTTCAAAAAGGCAACGACAGAATGACTTAGAGAAGAACGCAATCCTTTTCTTTTCTTTTTTTTTTTCATTTTTTTTCGGGCCTTCGAGGGAAGTTGGCAAATCAAGGGGGATATGAGGTCTAGGCATACGAGGAAATAGGGGCAACAGAAGGATTCGGGGGCGGCGACAACATCTGCCATTTCATGTGGGCGTCTGGCGAAAGTTGAACAACGCCAAAAGCCTAAGGATGACAAGATGCCAGCAAAAAACCACAAAAAAATAAAAAAAAAAAAACAGGGGCAAAAAGTAAAAAGTAAAATGTAAAGCTCACCAAGGAGAAAGATGGCTAAAAAATGGTCTCCCGAAGCCCAGAAATGCTAGAACCAGTACGACATTGGCGTGTTGGCCAAAAGCGAAAAACAAACAGGCGAAAGTTGTTGGCAGCGGAGGGGAGAGGGGGGGAGAGGGCATCGTGACAATCCGTTCCAACATCTAACATATATGTAGGAATTGCAAGCTGATAATTTAAATGTTGCAGTTGCAGTGGCGCTCTACTGCCTACCTTTTCTATATATTATTATTATTATTTATTTATTTATTTTTTAAATGCACTCACTTGGGCGTGACTCACGATGGCATCGCCCATTGGTTTTTAGCGCGGATTTGCGCTTAGCTGGGAACTAGAGAAAAAGACGAAAAGCCTCGCGAGTTTTGCCATTTGCCGACTTCTCAGCCGGGCAGGACCCTTGTCGTCCTCCTGCCCAACCGCTCATCCCGTCCCGGCAGTCCTTTCCATTTCCACAACGAGCCCAATCCAAGCTGGAGCTTCTCATACGAAACGACGACGACATGGTCGGATGGCTTAGGAAGTAATTTTAACATTGTAAATCCTTTTGGAAAATTATAGCGACAGTCAGCTTGTAGTTAGTGGCAGTCAGCAGGCGGGATATATGTATGTATGTATGTATGTACGAAGATGTAGGTGGGTTATATGTACATATGTACATTATGTGGCGGCATGGGCTCACATGGCTGACTAACGTAGATGGAAACGTAGACGAGGCTATCATAAGATCAGGCACACACAAATTGTGTTAGCTGCTCCAAAATGCACAAAAATTGTGCAAAACACAAGTAGACAAACAATTTTAGATAGAGATGGAAATGGTTAGATACTGTGCATGATAGGTGCACTGCGAGAAATACATTGTGGTCTGTTGTCTCATACATATAAAATATACTTGTTATATTAAAATATACTTATATATTCCACATGTGCTTTTGTTAACTAATTATACTTATAACTAACTTGCCATATAAGTTTTAAAGTGAACGCTTTTTTTTTTCTTTTTGACTAGGCACATCTGCGCGAAAATATTCATATGACATTTTGGTTGGACAGAAGTGGCTGCCTGGGAAACACAAGGAGCCATTGGCAAAGCCAAAGAAGTAGCAGCCAAAGCCACAGATGAAGCCCAAGATGAAACTGGAGAGCGTAGGAAAAGCGTTGGGTTAGCAGGGAAAATGGCGGAAAAAGGATGGAGCAGATGCAGCTGCTTTTGCCCGCCGGGTGAAAGTGGGCAAAGTGAGTCACATAAATCTAGCTGGTTGGCTGGTAGAGAAAAAAAAAAAAAAAAGAAATAAGGCAAAAAGTCGCACACAGAAACTACAAGTTTGTAATCAGATCAGACGTTTATTCGACCCAAAAGTATGCTATTCCAAATGTTAATAACAAAAGACAAAAGCCCATTCATTAGTGAAGAAATGAATTTTCTGCATTGCCAGTTGGTTTTCGGCTCAAATGCGTTCAATAAGTCCAATGGACACAGGCTGCCAATCGACCTTCTTTCTGATTAAAGGGTATAAGATGATATAATGCATGCATTCCCAATTTCCAAGTGACCTCCTTGTGCATATAAAATATGTGCGGGAAACTAAAAACCCACATTGGCATCTTCATATATGCATTACATATCCTGGGATTTATCTCACCATTCGATGCGATGCGAAAAGTCAACTGTGGAGTGGCAACGATTTGTGGGCTCGGCCAATTCGCCAATTGACGTAACATATGGCGAAGAAGGCCCAAAAACGAATTATGCTAATGACAGAGATTGATATGGAAATCGAAAATGTTTTTTTCTCTCTTTCGTTTCAAGCCAATATGGTTGAAGGACCTTTGATTCTGTTCGTTTGCATGCTAAATTGATAATATGCACTCTGGAAAATCGAACTCCAAAGTTGCTAACTTGGCCCAGGTAATCAGTAAAGTTTCTGGCTTCCTGGGACTTATGACATATGCAATTGATTTGGTGGCCCTGCTTCAAATGTAATTAGATTTGGCCAGTTGACTCGAAAGTCGAAAGTCGAAAAGTAGAGCCAAGTTTTCCCACATGCCCGTTCGCATATTTTTGGATTTATTTCCATTTCCTGGCTTGGTTTATCATTGCTTTTCCACTGCCGCCGCGGGGATAAAGTTTTGTTGTTTTTTTTTTATGGCGAAAATTGAAATTGCAAAAGTCGAGCATCGCGGCAACTTGATATTTTATTCGAATGCAAAGGCCAAATCCCACATAATGCATCTGCAAATTGGGACAAACAGCATGTGTGTATGTGTGTATGTACAAATGGCGTGGTTGGTTCACGGAGTTACAGCGGATTTTCTTGTCTATTCCGGCGAGATTATGGCCGCCACACGTCCGCCCATTTCCGGAGTCTCAACTCCGGCTACCAGTTTTGAACATTTTTCGGTAACATGTAGGCCATAATTGCCCGCTAGCTAGTATGTAGTGATTCATATATGTGGCTATATCCTCTAACTGAAACGATTCTTCGTAGCCAACGCTCATAACTGAGCCACTGAGTGGCTAATTTGGCCAGTTTGCAGCGGAAATCAAAGTTTAGTAGCTTTGAATATAATGAAATTTAATAAAGACGCATGTGTATATTCTTATTAAATAAGATGAATAATTTGTGTGTTCAGTTGGGCTTAATACATTAAAAAAGCACCTACAATTTAAGTAACTTTGTATTGTGTCGGATTTAAATCCTATATATCCTATAATATTGTTAAGTTTCCCTTTGATTTGGAATACGCATAGAAATGCCCGAAATAAGAGTGCTTAAATACTTGGAGCTGGAGTTTAAGGGATTTGGGTACTCATAAATTTATGTTTCAAGAAATTTACTCCTTGGAAACGCGCTCTTAACGGAAGTGGGAATTTTGGTAGGATTTTCCTGTGCGATTTTCGAGGGGGAGGCTGGAAAAAACCCCAAGTTAGGCTCAAGTTTTGTAGCCATTTTCCTGCTTCTTTTTGGCATAGTTGTTTGGCATGCGGCCGAAGTGGAAGTTGCACCGCAAGTATCTGTTGCAACAAAAGTCCAGGCACAAACTATGTATGGCCCATGCAACAAGGCATTACCAACCACCCCCCACCCCCCACGACCCGCAAACCCTTTTGGAGATACTCCACCGCCCCCAGGTGAAAGTCGAAACATTATCAGCACTGCAAAACAGCCCTTAAACGTCGCCGCAAAAATCTGTCATCTTGCTGCCAACTTTATTTGGCTTCTTCTTCTTAGCCAACCGCCCAACTTTTCCTCGTGCAGAATGGAATGATGGGTAGCCGAAAGGAACTACTTAAAATTGTTGCATTATTGTTGGTCTGGCAAATTAGGCAAATTGAGTGGGGACCGCAGGACATTTTGGACAAAATAGAAAATAATTTAGGCCAGACTTAAATTTGATTTCACAAAACGGTTTTTCACCTGATGATCAAAGCGATGACAGAGCGCCATCTGTGGGCCAGAGGCAGCACTAAATACACGTGCGCCATCTTTGCTTTTCTAGGTGAGCGAGTGAGAGGAGAAAGAGGACAAAAGGAAAGTGGAAAAAGAGAAGGATGAAAAGTTCAGTTCACCAGCTTTTTCATTGGAAACAGACGCGTTTTGCTGCCGATCGTCAATTTTTGCAACGCGAGCCAAAAAAAGTTATCCTCGTTAAGTGCGTTAACCACAAAGTCGGGGAATCATAAGAAAATGTGGCAGGTGCTTGCTTATCTTAAGTGTTTCAGTTCAGTCTAAAGCCGCATAATTGTGAAATAGTGAAGGAAGAAGAAGCATTGAGTTGCTTTGTGCGTTTTGTTGTTGCTTTTTTTTCAAGTGGTGAGAATGTGTGAAAGAGAAGAGAGAAAGAGAAAAGTGCGCGTTTTTCAGGTGATCTACGGTACAGATTGTGAAATAAAGCGTGCATTAAAACGGGATCAAGTTCCGTTAGTTTTGCATGTGCTCGCGTCAGCGAAGAGGAAGAAGAAGCATTAAGTTTCGTTTTGTGTTGTTTTTGTTCCTTTTTTTTAGTGATGAAAAAGTGAGAGAGAGAAAGTTTCGATTTTTTTTAAGTGATCTGTGTGCATTAGTCATTCGTATTTAGACGGCATTGCAGCATAGCTGGTAAGAGATTTTTACAGTTATTCCATTTCAAACCGCTTGAAGAGAAAATAATTAATTATTATTAGGTAATTATATATGTACATAATTATGTATATTGTTTTGAGCTTAAGACACCTATTATTTGTTAGTAGTAATAGTTCACTCAACATACATATATTTTCGTAACGATCCTGTAAACTGGCTTAGCCAACGGCCACAAGCGCCGCCCAATATGGCTCATTTATTTTACAGTCGTGGCGGAGCTTAAATGCGAAAACATGGCTTATACGCGGCTTAGCACACCGATAAGCCCTGTCCTCCGGGTAATTGTTTTTATGCCCGCTACCCATTGCAACGCTGCCACACAAATTAGACTATAAATCGGCGCCAAAGTCCACGGACAAGCGGCGAAAATCTCTGCAAATCCTCTCAACACGTCTGCATATGGAATTCGTTTTAATTTAATTAAAAGCCAAAATGCCGGCTAACAATTTTGGCCACTGAAAAGCGGCCGACCACTGTACCATGTACTACTGCCACTCCATATGTACATACCTACACATAAGTACCTACGTATGTGTTCCCTCATATTCGGGCATGAAATATGTATTACCGAATTACGAAAGCAGCGCAGACCAAAACGGCAGCGGAAACCGCGAAAACCGCACGCCGGAAAACTAAACACGGCCCAAACACGAATGAACATGGCCAACACAACGGATAGCGAATGTTGCCAAAGTGAACGTGACAAAAAACGGTTAAATTAAATCGCTTATAGCTGGAAAAAAGCTGGTTCCAGAGCACTGCAAAATGTTATTAGTTTGTTTTTGGCAATTTAAGCTTAAAACAATGTTAACTTGTGCTTTATAATCAGGGGCATTAAGGTAAAACAATAAAGACAATTTTTGCAGCAGTCCTTCTAAATTCCAAGTTAATTGTTTCAGTTGGCTGTTAAGTAGCCAAATTGGCAGCGCGGTTGACGGGGCTTCAGTGGGTTAAGGCTGGTGGTGAAGTGCTCCACCGTCTGGATGTGCCACCTGCTAACTCGTTAGCGCTTAGCCGGCCGAATGATATGGCCAATATCAATATTGACATTAATTTGCGACTCAACTGGGTCGAGCCGGCATTTTTCTCTATGGCCGCAGTGAAAGTGCTGTGAAAAGTTAAAAAAAAAGGACGAGAAAAATCCGGGAAAACGCGGCAAACTCAGGGGAAAAGCAAAAGGCGCTGGCCCATATCGTATATCATTGTGCTACCCGAAAACGGCAGAAAAGAAAATGAAAAATGCCACCGGCTGGGTTGTCAGAATGTTGCCACAGTTGCCACAGTCCACTCTTAACACCCTGTTCACCCATTTCGCCTGCATCAGTTATGCAAGTAAAGAATCATCATAAAGAATCTGTGGTTCGACTTGTTTTTATTCTGTATTATTCTTATTTAAGCTTATTCGAACAAACAAGCTCGACTCTTTATAATAAAACTGCTACGCAAATTGCCTACAATATGATATGATGATATAATTTCCGAATTTTTCCGATTGAAGCGCACAACACGGTAATACCCCGAAATAAATTCGAATTAGGACTTTTCACGCTGGGTAGTCGGGTCAGCAGCCAGGTTATTATCATGTTAGGACTGCAGCCAGCCATAAGTTAGCTGGAAAACCGCAGGCTTCGTCGTCCTGCTCCTGCTTTCAGGTTCCTTTGCTCGTTCGGGCTTTCAGGTTCCCTGCTGGGGAGCAAAGATTTATTTATCTTCTGTGGAGTCGGGCGGACTCCACCCACCTTTTCGCTGGCAAAAGCAGACAATGTGTCATCAGTGGGTCTCTTTTGGCATTTAAATATTTTGCCGCCAAGTCATTAACATTATCAGTGCGGGAAAATGCCCAAAACAAGATGCAGTTTCGCTTGCAGCGAAAAGCCAGGAAAATATTCATAATAGCGGGGTCGGTTCATTAGGGTGTAATTTTGAGACTCGTTTGCATTCTGCGCGCTGGCAGAAAGAAATATGCGATCTGTTAGTTGCCTCCTAATGGCAACTTAATGGCGTCTGTCGAAAAGCGAGTTTCGATTACGCCGCCCTGGCAATCAACGCAATCCGCAATCTCAGCCTATTTGCCGTACCACGGTGCGTATGATTAATCTATGCAAGCAATTATTAAAAGAGTTCTTATGGCTCGAAGCAATCAAGTTGAGCAAGCAGTGTCAATTGAACTTAAACTGCTTAAAAGCAGAACAATCCAATTACACTGCAAATTGTTAAGGCGACACTTTTTTTGCGATGCTGCACTCTCTGTAATTCCACTATTATTTCTCGATGCTCGTCCGTTGGCATAATTAAATTTACCTGCGCTTAGTTTGGCTTTTTGGTGCTGTCCTTGTTGTTTCTGGCTGCCGTTCATGATGTGGCTGTTGTGTCCATGTTACCCCGCTTTTCCCGCTTTCCCACTTTTACCGCTTTGCCATTTTCCTGCAACAATCAAGAAGCAGGTCGCAAAGGAACTTACCCCATTCTGTCCGCCCTCCTGGGGCCGCAAACTTGTGTTCATGTGTTGACAGATTCGTTGACATCTCCCCCCTGCATTTTTGCAACCGCTTCACCACCGCCTCCTGTTCGGTCATCTTCAATTTCCATCGGTTAGTTTAATGAAAATTTCTGACATTTTCACTTGGCTGCAGGAGAGAAGTAGTACATGCGCCTTTGCTTTTTGTTTGGTTTAATGCAGTTCATAGAGGGAATTTTTAATCTCTGCTTAATTGAAACTACATATGTACATCTAAAATGCGTTGGAAAAATAAATTCGCTTGAAATTCCTGCTGTTTTTTCTCGAATGGGATATTTTTTAGTCAATTAATTATGCGGGTCGTGGCCAACGGGTCGTATTAATTAGCATGCCACGCCTAAGCATTAGTCCGCCCTCGATTGTGTGACTTGAAATGTAAATTGAAACTGCTCTGGGCTCAGAACTAATTTAAATGTTCAGCCTATTCAAAAGCCTTTGCTTTTTGTTTGGTTTAATGCAGTTCATAGAGGGAATTTTTAATCTCTGCTTAATTGAAACTACATATGTACATCTAAAATGCGTTGGAAAAATAAATTCGCTTGAAATTCCTGCTGTTTTTTCTCGAATGGGATATTTTTTAGTCAATTAATTATGCGGGTCGTGGCCAACGGGTCGTATTAATTAGCATGCCACGCCTAAGCATTAGTCCGCCCTCGATTGTGTGACTTGAAATGTAAATTGAAACTGCTCTGGGCTCAGAACTAATTTAAATGTTCAGCCTATTAATGAATACTGTATATATAGTAATATTGAATAACAATAATAATAATATTAAGTGATTTGTATCTGTTGGAATATACTATTCAACCTACAAAAATAACGTTAAACAACACTACTTTATATTTGATATGAATGGCCACACCTTTTATGCCATAAAACATATTGTAAGAGAATACCACTCTTTTTATTCCTTCTTTCCTTCTTGTACGTTTTTTGCTGTGAGTAGGTCGTGGTGCTGGTGTTGCAGTTGAAATAACTTAAAATATAAATCATAAAACTCAAACATAAACTTGACTATTTATTTATTTATTAAGAAAGGAAATATAAATTATAAATTACAACAGGTTATGGGCCCAGTCCATGCCTAATAAACAATTAAATTGTGAATTAAAGATTGTGAAAATAAATTGTGAAATAGCATTTTTTTCACATTCTTGTGAAATAGCTTTTTTTTCACATTCTTGTGAAATTATTTCCTTCTCAGAATTTGAGTGAAAAATGGACAAGGCTAAACGTAATATTAAGCCGTTTGATGGCGAGAAGTACGCGATTTGGAAATTTAGAATTAGGGCTCTTTTAGCCGAGCAAGATGTGCTTAAAGTAGTTGATGGTTTAATGCCTAACGAGGTAGATGACTCCTGGAAAAAGGCAGAGCGTTGTGCAAAAAGTACAATAATAGAGTACCTAAGCGACTCGTTTTTAAATTTCGCAACAAGCGACATTACGGCGCGTCAGATTCTTGAGAATTTGGACGCCGTTTATGAACGAAAAAGTTTGGCGTCGCAACTGGCGCTGCGAAAACGTTTGCTTTCTCTGAAGCTATCGAGTGAGATGTCACTATTAAGCCATTTTCATATTTTTGACGAACTTATAAGTGAATTGTTGGCAGCTGGTGCAAAAATAGAAGAGATGGATAAAATTTCTCATCTACTGATCACATTGCCTTCGTGTTACGATGGAATTATTACAGCGATAGAGACATTATCTGAAGAAAATTTGACATTGGCGTTTGTGAAAAATAGATTGCTGGATCAAGAAATTAAAATTAAAAATGACCACAACGATACAAGCAAGAAAGTTATGAACGCGATCGTGCACAACAATAATAACACTTATAAAAATAATTTGTTTAAAAATCGGGTAACTAAACCAAAGAAAATATTCAAGGGAAATTCAAAGTATAAAGTCAAGTGTCACCACTGTGGCAGAGAAGGCCACATTAAAAAAGATTGTTTCCATTATAAAAGAATATTAAATAATAAAAATAAAGAAAATGAAAAACAAGTTCAAACTGCAACATCACACGGCATTGCGTTTATGGTAAAAGAAGTGAATAATACTTCAGTGATGGACAACTGCGGGTTTGTCCTTGATTCTGGTGCTAGTGACCATCTTATAAATGATGAGTCGCTGTATACCGACAGTGTGGAGGTTGTGCCTCCACTTAAGATTGCAGTGGCCAAGCAAGGCGAATTTATTTATGCCACTAAGCGTGGTATTGTCCGACTACGGAATGACCATGAGATTACACTGGAGGATGTACTCTTTTGTAAGGAAGCTGCTGGTAATTTGATGTCCGTAAAGCGTCTCCAAGAGGCAGGAATGTCGATCGAATTTGACAAAAGCGGTGTAACCATTTCGAAAAATGGGTTAATGGTTGTCAAAAATTCAGGTATGTTAAACAATGTACCTGTGATCAATTTTCAAGCATATTCTATAAATGCTAAGCATAAAAATAATTTTCGTTTATGGCATGAGAGGTTTGGCCATATAAGCGATGGCAAATTATTAGAAATAAAACGAAAGAATATGTTTAGTGATCAAAGTCTTCTAAACAACTTAGAGTTATCATGTGAAATTTGTGAACCCTGTTTAAATGGTAAACAGGCAAGACTTCCTTTTAAACAATTGAAAGATAAGACCCATATTAAAAGACCACTTTTTGTAGTACACTCAGATGTCTGTGGGCCTATTACTCCAGTTACTTTAGATGATAAAAATTATTTTGTGATCTTTGTTGATCAGTTTACACATTATTGTGTAACTTATTTAATTAAATATAAATCTGATGTGTTTAGCATGTTTCAAGATTTTGTAGCCAAGAGTGAAGCTCATTTTAATTTAAAGGTTGTGTACTTATACATTGACAATGGTAGAGAATACTTGTCAAATGAGATGAGACAATTTTGTGTTAAGAAAGGAATTTCTTATCACTTAACAGTGCCACATACACCTCAGTTAAATGGTGTTTCTGAGAGAATGATAAGAACCATTACGGAAAAAGCTCGAACCATGGTTAGTGGTGCAAAGCTAGATAAAAGCTTTTGGGGCGAAGCAGTATTAACTGCTACTTATTTAATCAACAGAATTCCTAGTAGAGCACTTGTTGATAGTTCAAAGACCCCATATGAGATGTGGCACAATAAGAAGCCATACTTAAAACATTTGAGAGTGTTTGGTGCAACTGTTTATGTGCATATTAAAAACAAACAAGGAAAGTTTGATGATAAATCATTTAAAAGTATTTTTGTGGGCTATGAACCCAATGGTTTTAAGTTGTGGGATGCTGTAAATGAAAAATTTATTGTCGCAAGAGATGTTGTTGTCGATGAAACCAATATGGTTAATTCTAGAGCTGTTAAATTTGAAACAGTGTTCCTGAAAGATAGTAAGGAAAGTGAAAATAAAAATTTTCCGAATGACAGTAGGAAAATAATACAAACAGAGTTCCCGAATGAGAGTAAGGAATGCGACAACATACAATTCCTGAAAGATAGTAAGGAAAGTGAAAATAAAAATTTTCCGAATGACAGTAGGAAAATAATACAAACAGAATTCCCGAATGAGAGTAAGGAATGCGACAACATACAATTCCTGAAAGATAGTAAGGAAAGTAATAAATATTTTCTGAATGAGAGTAAGAAAAGAAAGCGAGATGATCACCTGAATGAAAGTAAGGGATCAGGCAACCCGAATGAGAGTAGGGAAAGTGAAACAGCAGAGCACTTAAAAGAAATTGGAATTGATAATCCAACTAAAAATGATGGCATAGAAATTATTAATAGAAGAAGTGAGAGATTAAAGACTAAGCCTCAGATATCCTATAATGAAGAGGATAATAGTCTAAATAAAGTTGTTCTAAATGCTCACACTATATTTAACGATGTCCCAAATTCATTTGATGAAATTCAATATAGGGATGATAAATCTTCTTGGGAAGAAGCCATCAATACAGAGTTAAATGCTCATAAAATTAATAATACTTGGACAATTACAAAAAGGCCTGAAAACAAAAATATTGTAGATAGCAGATGGGTATTTTCTGTTAAATATAATGAACTTGGAAATCCAATTAGATACAAAGCTAGATTGGTTGCACGAGGATTCACTCAAAAATACCAAATAGACTATGAAGAGACATTTGCTCCTGTAGCTAGAATTTCAAGTTTCCGATTTATATTGTCATTAGTAATACAGTATAACTTGAAAGTCCATCAAATGGATGTAAAAACAGCTTTCTTAAATGGCACGTTAAAAGAGGAAATTTATATGAGACTTCCTCAAGGTATATCGTGTAATAGTGACAATGTGTGTAAATTGAATAAGGCAATTTACGGACTCAAGCAAGCGGCTAGATGCTGGTTTGAAGTATTTGAGCAAGCATTGAAAGAGTGTGAGTTTGTAAACTCTTCAGTTGATCGCTGTATATATATTTTAGACAAAGGTAACATCAATGAAAACATATATGTATTATTATATGTAGATGATGTGGTTATAGCTACAGGAGATATGACAAGAATGAATAACTTCAAAAGGTATTTAATGGAAAAGTTTAGGATGACTGACCTAAATGAAATAAAACATTTTATTGGAATTAGGATAGAGATGCAGGAAGATAAAATCTATTTAAGCCAATCTGCATATGTTAAAAAATTTTAAGTAAATTTAACATGGAAAATTGTAATGCAGTTAGTACTCCTTTACCTAGTAAAATAAATTATGAATTACTTAATTCAGATGAAGACTGCAATACCCCATGCCGTAGCCTCATAGGATGTTTAATGTACATAATGCTTTGTACACGCCCAGATTTAACTACTGCAGTAAATATCTTGAGCAGATATAGTAGCAAAAATAACTCCGAATTATGGCAGAACTTAAAAAGAGTTCTTAGATATTTGAAGGGCACTATCGATATGAAATTGATTTTTAAAAAGAACTTGGCATTTGAAAATAAAATTATTGGTTATGTGGATTCTGATTGGGCTGGTAGTGAAATTGATAGAAAAAGTACAACAGGGTATTTATTCAAAATGTTTGATTTTAATCTCATTTGTTGGAATACAAAGAGACAGAACTCAGTAGCAGCCTCATCAACTGAAGCTGAGTATATGGCCCTATTTGAAGCCGTGAGAGAAGCTCTATGGCTTAAATTTTTATTAACTAGTATTAACATTAAACTAGAAAACCCCATTAAAATTTACGAAGACAATCAAGGCTGTATTAGCATAGCAAACAATCCCTCATGTCATAAACGAGCTAAACATATTGATATTAAATATCATTTTGCCAGAGAGCAAGTTCAGAATAATGTGATTTGTCTTGAGTATATTCCTACAGAGAATCAACTGGCTGACATATTTACAAAACCGTTGCCTGCTGCGAGATTTGTGGAGTTACGAGACAAATTGGGTTTGCTGCAAGACGACCAATCGAATGCTGAATGAAATTTTTTATATATATTTTTCAAATTTAAATTCCTGTAAACATATTTTGTTACAATGATCTGATCGGGTTTTTCTGGGTTTTCCCCGTATCCTCGCAGCAAATGCTGGATCAGTTAACACTTCCCAGAATGCACACCACCCACATTTGATAGTTACTAATGAATATTATTGTTATGTTTTTAATTATAGACGTTATTTTTGAGGGGGCGTGTTGGAATATACTATTCAACCTACAAAAATAACGTTAAACAACACTACTTTATATTTGATATGAATGGCCACACCTTTTATGCCATAAAACATATTGTAAGAGAATACCACTCTTTTTATTCCTTCTTTCCTTCTTGTACGTTTTTTGCTGTGAGTAGGTCGTGGTGCTGGTGTTGCAGTTGAAATAACTTAAAATATAAATCATAAAACTCAAACATAAACTTGACTATTTATTTATTTATTAAGAAAGGAAATATAAATTATAAATTACAACAGTATCCATAACTGTTGGGCATGTGGTATTACAGATACATACGTATCCTTAAGGATAATATCCATCACCTATATATATTTCTCAAACCCTTTCGGCTGCAAATCCCACAAGCTGCTGTTCACCAAGTGTATCGTTAAACAGATTGGTAAACGACATAATGCCGGAACAAACGGAATGGAACGAGGACGCATAATTGACGGGCACAACTGTGCTGGGTTTATCTGCCCTCTCGCTCGCTCGCTGGGGGCCTGTTGCCCTGTCCCTATCGCACCCCTTGCACTCGCCATTCCATTTGTAATCATTTGGGTGTTAAAAATTTTTGGCGCATTCATTGCTTGTATTCCCACTTGCTTGCTGCCGTCCCCTTTCCTCGTCGCCACATCGCCTGCTCCGTCTCTTTCACTCGCTCGTCAACGGATGGGCTGTTGTTGCTGCTTTTGGTGACGCTGTTGTTTTTTACAGGCTCCATAAATCTTAATTTTAGCGCATGTAAGGACAGGATTTAAACTGGCTAAGGGCGGAAATAGGGTGGTTGGGGCCGCAACGCAATGTCGTCGGCGGAGGGGGTTATGGGGGGTTGGGGTCTGTGTAAAAGTGACGGTGGCAGGCTGTTGGCACATTGCTCGTTTTGAAGTTTTGAGCTGCACTTTTGACGCTACAAGCTGCCTCCCGCCAGCCGGGCACAAAACAGTTGGCCAAAAGGAGGGGCTAGGCACGGAGAAATATAATTTACATTTGCCATAATTAGCCAAATAACGAAGAGGTTACACCTTGAGTCGCCTATGGATTTCCTCAATACCTAAATAAGTTATCGACTAATTGATGTTGCTAAAAGTTTACTTTGATTATATGCAATAATGCAAGTAAGACAGCTTTCTCTGAGTGTATCAGCGCTCGACGGATGAGCTAACTGAAATTTGTCGCAGCAACTGAGGCGAAGGCATCCAAAAATGGCACAAGTTTTGGCGCGTTAAATTTAATGCCTTTGTTTTTGCCACCCCCTCATTTCAGCAACCCCCAGCCCTTCTGCTCCACCCCCTCCCCCTCCCCCCGCTACTCTCCTGCCCGAGCGTGTGGGGTGTTCACAAGATGTGCCAAAAATTTGGTCATACTCAGCTCCGCAAGTCGTAAGAAATGCGCTTTGTTTTTTGGGTCGCCCCATCAGGACAGGATAATGCCCCCTTTCGCCTTTTCCTCGAGCTTGATCACACCCCCGCAATGACATTCCAACCATACACACCCAACCCACCCCCACCACGTCAACTTTTCCCCACTCGATGGCCTCTGGCGTAAGCAAAACGCATTTTGAAAGCTTTTAGCTGTTAATGTGGCATAAATTTGTCTTTGTTGTTGTCTTCTCTAGCACTTTTTTCTTCATTTTGTGGGCGGAAATTGAAATAAAAAGCAACATCGGCTACGAGATCAAAACTTCAAGTGCCAGGGGCTCTGGACACAATCCCCCATTCAGTAGATGCCCTTCAACCACACGGAAAAAATAAGGACATTCGGTGTGCTTCGGTGGGCTGAGAAATAGTGGGTTCGGTGCTAGAAAGTGGGATAAATTAAATGAAGTTGGTAATGTTTACTATATTTCGAAAGCAGCTTAGTTCAGGAAAATCAGCCTGACCTATATTCCTTCACTTTTCAATGTGATAATCCTTATTTTTCTTTCACTGCATGCTAAACTCACTGCACAGCTGTGCGGGCAATTCGAATGTTTGTTGTATATAAATTTATTGATTTGCATTAAAATGAGACAAGCGCTCGTAAAGTGTGTCATTTCGGTCAAAAGCAACAGGGGGCACAGGCAAAAAAAAAGCGATGGGGGCTGTTGACATCGAGCCTGAAACATCACTTACCCTCTCACTGTCTCCAAATTGAGATGGATGACATGTCAATGAACTTGCGATGACTTGCAAGCCGAATTCTGTCATCCGGTTGGCGCAGACAAAAGCCTCGACTAATTTTCCACCGAAACGAATCTCGATTGCAGGCAAATTATAAAGCCGATGGCGGAGAGGATACACCCCATTGTGATGAGTAATGATGGGTACGAGTATATATGTGTCGCAGCGAATTTATTCAAATGTCTTTTTTTTTCCGTTTAAAATGTCTTCGATGTTCCGAAAGGACCTTCAAGTAGGAGAGCGTTTTTAAAGCGGAAGATTTTTGGGTTGAAATACAACATTTTTTATACATATGTAAATATGTATTTGGCTGAGCTGGCTCAAAATGAGCAAATCACTTAGCTATCAATTCGATTCAATTTCCGGGCCAATTGGCAGCATTATTTGAATGCTGTCTGGCTTGACAGATCTGGTAAATTGGCATCCGGTTAAGCGGCCGCTCATTTTTCGACTGCGATAATGTGGCATTTAATTAACACATCGCCTGTCGCTTTTAAGTGCAAGTCGATTATGCTGTCAACAGCTTTGCGGTGGCCAAAAACCAAACAGCAACAGCAAACCCAGCAAAATTGAACGAACAATTTCTGGACCGTGTTGGCTGGGCAAATGAAACTGCCAACAGCTCTTTTCGCTCATTAATTTCTGTTTTTCATCCAGTCAACAATTAACCAATCGTCGATGCTTTCAATGGCCCTCATCAGTGTGGAATGCTCGAGCTTTATTTATTCAATCGGTTGTAAGTTGCAACTTTTCTGACATCTCCAATTTAAAGGATTTTCACTACTTTAACCCCACTCGTCTCGCTTTTTCCGGGTGAATTTGTGTGTGTGGTTGTGTTTGTGCGCTGCACACATTTAATTATAGAATAATCTTTGATTTAATATGAAAATTGCATAAGGGGATGAGGCCCGTTGCTGGGGCTCCCTCGATGGTGTGCTGGCCGCGTTGCAAATTAATTAATTGCCGCCATATGCTAATTAAACACTCTTTTTGCCGAGTAATTTCGCTCATCCCACACGCGGTGCGATACAAAAAGTAATCACATAGATATATGGATGTGCAAACGATATAAAGTTATATTCGAATAAATATTCATATAAATACATATGCACATATGTATGTATGTACATATATGCATACACGGCGATGGCATAACTTTTTTTTTCCATGCATAATGCAAACCCATTCATGCGGCGCGGATTAAAGTGCCAACTCATTAATTTGGAATTCCACAGTAATTATATGACCAAACAGTGGCCACCAATCCACCTAATTCCGACATAGAATTCCCTTTCTGTTGGCCTTTCATCTGGGCTTTAAAGCAATAAATATTTCCGGGATAAGCTTGAACGCCTGCAGATCGTATCTATGTATGATATGGTCCTTCTCTTATAAAATATAAAAAAAAACGCATTGGCAAGATAATTTGTGAGCTGTGAAACTTAAATTCCTTCACGCAGCTGCAACTGCTTGGCATTTACCTCTTTTCCATTTATCCTCTGGCGACCTCGAAATGTTGCTCAACATTTCGGAGTGGTCAACATGTTGCTGGCCGAATGCGCATGTCCTGGAACTCACAACACACACGTGCAACATGTTGCCGGACTCTCATTTCGGCGGAATTATATTCGAAGCGCCGTCGCTTGTTTTGATTTGCGTCGCTTGTTTATGTTTTGCCCATCCTGACAGGTGGTTGTCCCATGTGCGTGTGTGTGTGAGCGCCGTGCATGTGTGTGAGTGAGTGGCGCTATATTTATGCATGGCAATTGCTCAATGTCGACCGTTGTCTGGCTCTCAAACCCCAACGAATCTAACCCCAGTTCCTAGTTTTACACGGAAAAGAAATGCATTGTCGTGAAATATTCACAATAAGACCAAAATTTCATTATATATATTTGGTCCCTGCTTGCGAACTGATCAAAATAAAAATATTTATGTACTATAAACATACAAATATTACATATATTAAGTAGTTAATAAGTACGTAAGTAGTTTAGCAAATATTTGGCAATTTTCCGCACTTTTCCCAGTGCATATCCCATTCAACAGTGGCTGTCGTATCTGCCAGCTTAATCCCATCGCGAGTCCGCTCTCGCTGGCATTCTTGCATTCCCGTCAAGCGTCAATTTATCATTCCTGGCTGGCATTTATGTGTTTGAGCTGGTTTTGGAGCTGTTACCTTAGCCCTCTTATAATTGTTTCTCTGTTTCCGTCCCTGTTCCCGAAATGAACGCGGCATATTCAATTCGTGGAAAACATCGCAGGATGTCCGGGAACCTGGGGACCTCCCGTGGGGAATCCGAAACTGTTGTATCTTTCACATTGTTTACCTGCGTCCTATTACTCTTTTTTTTCCCGACTTTTTTCGCACAAACTTTGCACATTCTCCACCTGTCGCTGTCACTTTCAACGGGGCTATTGCATTGGCCGAGTGCCAGTTGTCCAAGTTCGTTGTGCCCGATTCGGAGGACCAAATCGGATCGGATCGGATCGGTGGAACTGTAGCGACTGGCGACTGGCCGGCTGCCATATGGAAGAGAGCACTATGCGAGTCCTGCGGCGATGCAGCATAATTCGCCCCATGCAGTTACGTATAAGCCGCTTAAGGACGGTGGAGCCTTTTCGTCTTCAACTCCTGAACTCCTCAACACCGACCCCACCTCAACACCAACCCGTGCGATGCGGCAGTGTTGCTACCATAAATCACTTTTCCATTTGCTATCCCACGCTTTTGCATAGATGCCAAAAGTACAGTTGTGCTCGCGCGAAAAAGTTGCAAAGTAGATTTGTAATTGCAGCGTAGGGGTTTAAAAAAGAGGTGTGTTTAAGCTCTTATGTGCTGATTACCAAATGTGAATCATACAGCCATTTATAGAGACTAGATATAAATCGTAGCTTATAATGACATACATATTATGATTTTTTATTAATACAAAGTTACTAATTTTAGATATCTGTACTTAAAAAGAGTTTATTCTATTCGGTTGTTTTGGATTAAGACTTGGGGCTTTTTTTCGCTCAATTGCTTTCACTGAAATGGGAGCCCTTTGTCTGCGATTTTTCTCATGCATCCTGTAGCCCGAATCCTTTATCCTTCAGTCGAGCTCTAGTCCTAGTCCTAGACCTAGACCTGGGGTCCAAAACAAAGCTAAGTCGCACACAAAGCCAATTGGCCGGCTTCTAACTCACTCTTTCTATTTTCCCCGCCGGTTGTTGGGTAAAAGATGTTAGCTAAAAGGGAACAAAACGAAGCCACGCACTTGTAGTTACAAAGCGGATACTCATTTAAGTTGATTCACCGCACCAACAACTGTACAAAGGACGCGAGGACGCGACGTCAGCCAATGACACTTTATGACAATTGCACTTGGCGGCTGCTCCTGATGAAGGGGGCCCAGAGCAATACTGGGCGGTATATATACATATGTATGTGTATATATCCCGGACGGAGGTCCTGCAAAACAGGGTCGGCTTTCTCCTGGGCCAGCCGAACAAGCGAACAAAGCAGCCAACGAGGACACAACAAGAACAAACAAGTGAAAATCATTCAGGGAAAACTGCCGTCTACCAACTCCATCTCGAAAGGAAATCCGCGTACGCTGGGGAGCGCAGAGAACTCTACGCCAAATAAAACAAATAAGAAAGTTATCGTATTGATGTTTGGACTAAACGATACCTAGTGCTTGGAACGAAGAGTTTCGGCTAAATTAGTTATACAGTAAAACATCTCAGCAAATATGCTGTGTACGATTTTGTCACAAACTTAAAACTGTTATGATTACCGGCGGCTTCTTTTCGCTCAATACTGCCCTTTATATTTTACTGTATAGCAACCAATAACTCAAATTACACCGATCCCCCTTCAATGCACTCCTGAGCTGCACAGATGCTACGTAAAAGCACAAAAACAAAAAGTAATCGTAAACAAAATGCCGGAAAAGGCAAAAAACATGGCGACAAAGACGGTGGCGACTATGGCGATGACTATGACTCCAAACCACGTGCTCCATATGCTGAACATGAGGCGAATGCGAATGCGAATGCGAAGGGGATCCTGGGTATACATACATATATGTATATATGGCCGAGATCGTGGGCACGAGTGGTGGAGATGCGGAGATGTGGAGATGAGAGCGGCCCGACGTCGCCGTGATAATGACTTTTTGTCTCTGCTCGAATGTCACTTGATGTTTGTGGGCCCTTCGCTTCCTGGCTACACTCGGAAAATTGTTGCACCCAAAGATGCAATAGAAATATACATGTATTTTTGCAACGCAAAATCTAAAAGTTACAAAATAAGAGGCGCACTTTAACTTGCAAATCAAGATACTTTAGTGGGTATTTTAATTTATTGAAGACACTATCAACTCGATCAGCCTTTCTTTAGTTGCTGTGTTTCCTGCTCTTTGTTGCTTTTCTGGCTGTTGCCTTTGTTGTTGCAGTTTTCGTTTTTATGCCTCGAGGTCATTCAAGTTCAACCCGCCACAGTCGCCATCTGATTAATTGGCCATGCTGTTGAAGCACACCGGCAAGAAGGCCAAAAAGCAAGGATCGAAGCAGGCTGAAAATTCATGTAGTTGGCATTGCCTTTTACTGTCACAAATAGCTGGGACTTTCGTTCCCCTACCTAGCTAATAACGATATAGGCCAGCCGTTGAGTCAGTAACAAAATTTTTCTATACTTTTACATTTGGTTTCCCAAAAAAAAAAAAAAAATCACAAAAAAAAACGACAAAAAAATTAAACATGGCCGACATCTTCACGACACTGCCGAAACGTCGGTTGGTACCCAACCTACTTAAGTCCATTATAATGGTCCTGGAGCATACTAGCCGACCCATGACTGACACAGAGCTGAACATCTTCCTGGGCAGCCAGTACCAACGTAACGATCCGGAATTCTTTGCCCAAGTGCAAATCAATCTGCACGATGGCATCGAAAGCGCCATTCTGAGGCGCCAGGGAAACCAGATTTCGCTGCTCGCTTGGATCCTCACCAAACCGATGAACCTTTGAAAACCGCCAAACCCACACTTCAGATAAGAAGAATAATCCTTAACAGAACAGTGTATCCTTTTGTTTTATTTGGTTATTATTTGGTAGGGAAGTTAACAAATTATCATGTTCCATGGGGCTTTTTGTACTGTGCAACGGCGGCTAAAGCGTTTGGACACATATATACATCTCGGTCTTAAAGTATGCACTTTAATTATATACGTAAAGAGGGCCTTGCCAATTGTTGAACATCCGGGTAATCGACGCAGTAGCAGCTGTAACAGGGTCGCAATCCGTATCCTGCAAAGTCAGATATTAGTCGAAACTGTGCTTTACCAACGTTAAACGTTACATTTGGCACCGAATCCCACGCCCGATTGGCCTTCTGGTGGCAGACGCGTTTTGTGGCAAATATTTGTGAATGTTTGCATTGAATCGCCAAATATGCAATTATATCATAAATTAAGCGGTGAAAATCAAACATTCTACGGAGTGATGATAATGTGAAAATTTCGAGGATCGAAGCAGTCAGGAAATTCATGTAGTTGGCTTGCCTTTTTGCTGTCACACGTATCTGGGGCTTTCGTTCCCGAGCTCATAACGACTCAGGCTGCCCGGCGAGTCGGTCGCAAAATTTGTCTACACATTTGGTTTCCAAAAAAGGAATATAAAAAAGTCAACAAAAAAATGTAAAAAATTTTACTACCATGCCCGTCACCTACAGGACTCGCACACTGCCGCAACAGCGGAAGTTGGTCCCCAACCTACTGAGGTCCATACTACGCGTCCTGGAGGAGACGCGCCGACCCATGAGTGACAAAGAGTTGAACTTCGTCCTGGGCGTCCAGTACCGACGCAACGATCCGGAGTTCTATCGCCAAGTGCAAGTCAACCTGCGCGATGGCGTCGAATACGGCATTCTGAAACGCCAGGGAAACCAGTTTTCGCTGCGATCCCGACGCCTTGGTGAACTGATGTCTACTCTTGGATCCTCGCCAAACCGCTAAACTTTGGGAAACCGCCAAGCCTACAGATATTAAGAATACCCCGAAACAGAGCGTACACGAACAGAATATAACAAAAGCTCCTGGAAATTAATTAGAGTCCTTAACAGAATAGAGAATCCTGTTGTTTTATTTGGTCGGGAAGTTAACAAATTATCATGTCCCATGGGTCTTTTTGTTCTGATTTAATTGCCTTAATGTGCAGGTGCACCAATAATTCACATTTGGCACCGAATTATTCACGCCCGATTGGCCCTCTGGTGGCAGACGCGTTCTGTGGCAAATATTTGTGGTTATCTAAATGAAATGCGTGGCATTGCAGGCCAACCACAGAGGGGTGCATATTTGCATTGCACCGCCAAATATGCAATTAAATCATAAATTAAGCGGTGAAAATCAAACATTCTACGGTGCGATGGTAATGTGAAAATTTGAAGTTGATCACCGTGTGGGTGGTGGTGGGGTAGGGGGTTGTGTGCTGCCAACTTTTCACAAGCTCACTTTTCCCCTGTGCCCGATTCTCTTCGGTCCCCTATGCAAAGTGACGATATGAAGTTAAAACCAAATGAACTTGCCGCGAAATGGATGTTTTAAAGCGGAACCAATCTAGTACGATTTATGAAAGCAATCAAGGTACATCTTTTTCAAATGAAATTTGTATAGCCAAAAGAACATCCACTAGTAGTAAGTGAAGATATAAGCCAAGTCTATTGGAGTTCCATTGGAATAATAGATTGTGGGGGACATCTTGATGTTGCAATCGCTGTCCGTTATTATTTTAGCCGCTCGTGTAATTGCAAACGGAAGCGGAAATGTTCGTCAGCTATAAATTTGCTCAGCTCTAAAACCAAGCATATTCAAAAACAATACAAAAACAAGAGGAAAACCGCAGACAGAGATAGCTGGGCATCCTGAAACGGTAGATAAATTATGCATTAAAGGCCATTCCGTTGATGATTTATGCAGGAGCCCAGAAACCAGTGGCAACAAAATAAAAAAAAAAATATTTATATAAGAAAAGCAGGTCTGCAGTTAATAAACACCGACAATGGTGACCATGGCGAACATGAGGAAAAACAACAAGCGGACTAACAGTTGCAACTTGAAGCTGTTGCAAGTAGCAAGTTCAAGGGGCAGGGGTCACCTAAGGCTGAATGGAGTTCAAAAGCTTCAGACTTGGACTTGGACCCTTTAACCTGGGACCCACAAGCCAGGAAAAGGAGCCAACACCCGACACTTGTAAATTTCTTATGAGCACCAATGCAAAAAAAAAATAACGCAATAGTATGAAAGGATTCTCTTTGAAGTCTGACTATAGGTAGTTTGAAAAATATCGAAAGAGAAATAATACAGCTAACTTTTTATTAAACACTTTCAATGAAGTTAAATTCATTGTGTTTTTACCATCAAATTGAAAGGTAATAAACAATGCTTGAATAAACCTATACCATTTCTTAGGGTATATAAAAAGGCGACCACAAACACGTGAAAAAGAGTTGCCCGGCTGTTGCAAGTTGGCTAAGTGCTTTTGTTGTTGCTGCTGGCTGGCACGCACAATTAAATCAAATTACCTCGAGTGCACTTGGCGCTTTTTCACAGTCAGAGTTGGAGTCCCAGGATTTGGCTCGGGATCTGGCTGGGCATCGGGTTCTGGGCCCAGCAATTAAGCTTGTGTCGAGTGTCAGACTTTGTTTGGGTCTTGTTCACTCCACTCCACTCCACTCCGTTCCCAAGTCCCTCCATGTAAACTTCCTCCAAAAGGATGGCAGTATGTGAATCGTTTCCGGCTTCGGTCACTGAACTCGCCAGGCGATTTCCCAATGATAACGAATATTTGACCATCTACTAATCTAATCCAGTTGATATTTTGCACAACCGCTTTGTAGCTGCTGCTAGGTAACAAAGTTAACCGCACGACACGGGGAGTTTTGCGGATTATTCGATTAGGAACCCGCATATGCCCCGAAAATCAGATTGAAATTGCATCGGTTTGGCGAGGGGTTTAATTGAAATCGCAGTTCAGCCGGGCGGACAATGCGGCAGCGGAAACAGGAGCGCCAAGAAGAAAAAAATGGGGAAAATGCGCAAAAAACAGGAACTCGAATCGGAGCACACGCTGGGGAATCGAGTTGACATATTCATATGGGGGCCGCAGGACCAACTCTCCACCTCCTACTCCATCCCCCCGAAAGGACAAAAGGCGAACAATATGTGACGCTGATGACAGAGTGACAGGGCAAAGGAAAAGAACAGCAACAGCAGAAGCAGGGGCTGGATGGTAGGAAGCAGCGATGAAAGAAGCATTACGGCAGCTGAATATGCTCCCCCGAATCCCCGGGGACACCACTACGACACCAGGGGTGAGGAATTCGGAGGACAGGACCCGGACACGGACACTCACTTGGAGTTCAGGACTCGAAACTCAGGACTACGCTGCACACCTAGAAAAAATGTGGTGTTTAATGAAAAATAAACGTTCAAAATAAACTAATTGTTGTATTTTTAAAAATTGAATTAAAGGAAAATCCCATGTATAAAATCTGATACCGAAGTAGTTTAATCGATTGGAAAGATTTTTCCCTCTGTACTATCCTAATGCCAGCATGCGGCTATGAAAACCTCAAAATGTGAAAACCGAAATTAAATTTACATCAAAAAGGAACGAAAAGGCCAACGGGGCAGCAGCAACATGTGAGGGTGGTGCATTGCAGGGGGGTGTGGATGTGGATGTGTGGCCATTGTAATTTTATTAGGTGAGAAATGTGCGAGGGCGGGTGTCGGGGCATTACTGCAAGGCAAATAAATAAGCAAAATATGGTCAGGCGCCACTAGCTCGCTGCGTATGCGTTTCCGTTTTCCTTTTCCGGGACTACAACCCCACGCCATTCCATTTCATTCCACTCCGTTCCGTTCCATTTTATTTCGTTTCAGTCCACCCTGGGGCGCCACATTAAATTAGTTCTGACACGTAAATGCGTTTAGCAGCGCAGAGTTTTTGTGTGTGCCCCTGCTGGATGTCTGCCCTCGTTTCTGTCTTGACTTGGGCCACATCTATTACGCCCGCTCCCCAAAAACTTAACGGGGGTAGGCATTCCTGGCATTTTGTAGCATAATTTCAGGCTGTCACTCCACGCTCCACTGAAATATGCGAATAAATTACACAAACACCAGGCAGCGGCCGACGAATGCACACAATTTATGGCCCGACACAAACCAAAGTATGTGCAATTAACCTGAAATTAAATGATTGTTATTATTGCCGATTGTATAGGTATTTAACTGTGTGCGGCGGTGAGGTTAATTCGCTAATTGGGTGGTCAATCCGCAGGAAGGAAGTGGTGCTGGTTTAATTTTCGGCGGTAACATTCCATTTAGGAATGATGAAAATTCCACCTTATGGCTTTGTTTAATTAGTTACTACAGCTGGCAGTTGCTTTTTGAATTTATTTGTTCCTGTTTTTAATGTTGCCTTTATATCTTTGCTAAATGATCTGTACTTTATTGTGCCGTTATTTTTATGTTTTTATACTTGCTACACTTTGAATCTTACTTGACTAGTTTAATGCAGTCTAGAGCCTTTAGTTACGCACTGTCTTTGAGCGCGATTACATGGCAGAAAAGCAGGAATTTGAGGTAGCATTGTTCTTTCTGCAGATGCGTTGAGTCCGTGTACTCTCTGTGTTCCAAAATTGCAGTCAGGAGCTGCATCATCGGCTAATCTGCCCTGCGTGTGCGTGGATTCCAGTTCAGTTTCAGCATTCCGTTGACACGCAACATTAAGGGCAGCTCAGTCCAGCTCAAGTGCCGAAGGATCAAGCTGGCTGTGAACTATTTAACATTTAAACTCAACTCCGTTCGCACACATGCCTCGCCGCTTGGTTCACGCTTCTCTTCATGCAATGTCATGACAAATGACACTCAGCTCATCCTAGGAGCAGCAATGAAACTTGCTGAATTGAAGCTCTTCTCCTACACAGTGAACAACAAGCAGTTCATTAACATACTATAGGGACTCTTAGTGTTAGCTTCAGAGCATTGGGGAAAATTATTAAGATACAACAGATATAAGAGTTACTGAATAATGTGTAATAGGAAATACGAAATCAGTATTCTAAAGACTTTTCCCTCAGTGCACATTTACAACAGGGCATAAGGACAATGGACACCGGGATTCCTGAGCCCGGCGTTGGGAAGAAATATTTATGAATCACACGAGCTCAGTAAATCATCTCCCTGCTGGGCGCGTTAAGTTCCTGGCTCCCCGTTTTCCTGTCATCTGTCTGCTCCTCCAGTTGGAAAAAGAGTCAACAAGTTCGGTTCGGTGGCAATGGCGTTGAAGCAACAAACTTTGGACAGGACCCTGGCATATCGAAGTGCTGATCCCTGACTGGCGGCAACAAAATACAATTATGACAGGGCCCGGAGTTGCAGCATGCAAATAAGTTGATGACCATATACACAGACAAAGCTGGCAAGGATGGTTTGAGGTTGACGCCAGAGCAGGCTCCTCGGTGCTCCAGTTCCAGTTCTACTTTCATTCCGGTCGAGGCCAGCTGCGTGGCAGAGTCGTTGACTTTCCTCTCCTCTCGACTCGAGGGAATTGCCCATTTGGCTATTTTTTAGCCAAATTGTAGATACTTTACAAGCTGCTCACCTCAAAATCTGTCACATATTGCTCTCTTACATTTAAATGGCAAACATTACATTCACAAATTTAAAATTTAAATATCGGGGTCCATTTTTTTTAATTCTTTCGGTTGCTTTTTGCTATCTATGGTTGGCAGCACAGAGCCGCTTCTCTTCTCGAGAAGGAGGCAGTTCAGGACTCAAAGGAGCAGTGCGTCGCCATGCTGATTACCAGGCCATACCCCCGGGCCACTCTGTCCACTGTTTACCCATTTCATCAGCAGCAACAGTAAGGCAAAGGCAAAAGCAACAACCAGAGCAACAGCACAGCATCACATTCATGCCCCAATGCAACCACCCACTCCTTCCCGCCCGTCGCTTGCTTGGCGCCACTTTGTCGCGACGCTTTTTATAATTGAAGCAAATTGTTAGTTGAGTTGGCATTCACTCGTCGTCCTCCTCCTCGTCCTTACCACCCTCCGCCCACAGCCTCTCATCCTTGCCGTGGCTGCTGCTTTTGTTATTGTTATTGTCCTTGCATACTGGGAGATGGCATCCTCTATCTATCCACCATCAACCATCTCCGTCCTCCTTGTTGGCCTCGCATTGTCGCATTCCAATTACAAAACAATCATGATGAGCTCCTAGATACTCGCCACTCTGCACACAATAGCTAGTTAACTGTACAGATCGGAACAACCGCCGACCGTCTAAATGACTGCCTGACTGGAATGCCTGACTGACTGAGAGATGGATGGACGACTGACTAAATTGATAAACACAAAGTTGAATGCAAAAAAAAAAAAAAAATACTAATGGCCATAGCAGAATTTCAATGAGCAGTAGCAGGCCAATGAAATACAAAATGAATGGTTGAAATTATATATGAATTGTTGATTTATAACTGCGTAGGTCTTACGTAATCATACCAATTAGCGGAAGCCATTTATTAACCCCACATCTCCATCCATTAATAAGTTTGATGAATTTACCCGAATAGCTTGCAATAATAAAGCGCTTAACCAGAAAAACGTGATTGTTTTAACGCTGAAGGGAACATCAGGCAACGAAATATCCTCTGGAGGCAGCATATCGACTAAACCGTCCCCATTGGACTTGTATACAATGTATACTTTTGTCATCGTGAATTCTTCTTCTGCTCGTCGATCGCGGATCGAAGATTGCGTGCCTTTAAGCACAGGCCACGCATCGAGGATCACACGGACCGCTGTTTCGCAGACGTAGGTCACGTACAGTAAAACCAAATTGCGGGGCTCGTCGGCGGCACAGAACTCGGGGCTCTGGGTTGTGCAACGCACAGGACTACATGCTCACAGCCTCGAGTGCTGTGCAAGCTTAATTATAAAATGTATGAAGCAGAAGGATATGAAATGTGATGATAAAGATGCAGGATGCAGAATGTGGATTGCGGGATGCGGGATGATGCGTGTAGATGCCAGGTTGTGAACGTAGTTGAGGATTGGTTTTGCGTACATTAACGCCTGCGCCAGGACAACGGCTCCTTCTCCAGCTCCTTGGCCCGAAGAGCATCCGCGATGTTGCGTCGCATGATCTCAGCCTGTTCCACTTCGGGGAGCAGGGAATAGCGATTGCCCTCCTTCTTCAAATAGCCATTGTTAACGGCGGCGTGCAATGTGTGCGGTACATGGCGCTTCAGTTCCACCTCCGCTCGATGGAGTCTCTTGGATAGGCAGCTTATGATCTCCGGATAGCTCACCGATCGCTTCAGTTCCGTCACCAGTGACATGACGGCGCTGAACAAGTCCGGAAGCGGTTGTTTGCGCCAGCGGCCACTTGGTTTATGGCCCGACCTTTGCATTGGATGAAAACCATGGGCTAAGAACTCGTGGCTCATCAGTGGCGAGTTCGGCAGTAGAGGCTGTGAAATGTCCGACATCAGGTGTTGCGATACCCCCGGTAGTGGTGGCCGTACTACAATCGGACGTAGTCGTTGCAAAACCACCGGCGAAGCCAACGAGCAAATGCACATCAAAGATGGCTTGAATACAGCAGCCTGGGCATTGAGGCGATAGTCCCCAGTGCCCTGTGAGGTGGCACTGGAACTCGGTTGGGGCACGAATGATCCGTCATGAAGGGGTTCTACTTTGGCTGGCATCGTGTAAACAGTGGCATTGACATTTAGCTTGGAGTTGGCCGCCTTAATCAACATGGAAGAAGACGGTTCCTGTTTCTGGAAAACGTCCTCGTTATCCTTCTTATCCTCCGTATCCTCTTTAAACTCCTCCTCCTCCTCCTCCTTCGCTTTAAGCTCCTCCTTATCCTTCTCCCCCTTGTCCGTCTTCGGCGATGAAGACTTGGTATGCGTTAGGGAATCCCCCTTATTCATATTGCTCTCTGTTTGATGGCTGCACATTCCAGTACAACTCTTGACATTCGGTGAATCGCCATTATCCTGGGCAGGGTCATGGGCGTAGTGGACTTGGCTTTGGTCCCGCTTTGGGTCACCAAGTCCAATCCCAGATCCATGTCCTTGCCCCTGATCGCTGCACGTGTTGGTGCTGCTGGTCCTGCTAGCACTGCTGGTACGGCTGGTACTATTGGTAATACTGCCCTCCGGATTCATGTCCAGATTAACTCCCAGATTCACATCCACATCAAGGCCCAGACCCAACTCCATCTCCGTCTCCATCTTATGGTCCAGATCCAAATTTAGGTTCATCCCCGAAGAGATCTTATGTTGTATATGCTGGTGTAGCTGACTCAATTGATTCAATTGGTTTAACTGATGGAACTGATTCAAGTGGCTCAACTGATTGAGCTGGTTCAGTTGGTGATTCAGGTGATGTTGATGCTGAAGGTGATGCTGTGTCTCACCAAGTGATCCAGCCAACTTTTGGCCCATAATCATGCTGTGCCGTGCAGCCAATACTTCCTGGGGCAGATCGCCGAGTTTTAAATGCAAATCCTCCATTGCTCGTCCTCTGTCACAATAGATATTCCCAAAGGCGTGGTATGCTGGTTACAGGACAGTGCTTGCTAATTCGGCTAGTGGACTGATGTATTTGATGGTTGATGATTATTCTCGGTATTATATTTAGAATTTTTGTTGAGCTGCTTCGTTGGACTTTTCTGCGGTTATCTTATTACGGTCTGGAGGAAAACCGGAGAACGGGCAGTCGTCTACACACTTGGGACCAATAATCCAACAGAAGAACACGATACAGATACGATAATTTACAACAGTTTTTAGTATGTTGCCGAAAGATAAATTTTGCCGATCGAATGGAGGGTGTATGTGTTATGTATACCTAGAAAAGGCCCTACGTCAAGTAACGTAGACGGTAAAATCGCTGCCTACTGTGCTTGCTAATGAATTTATTTGTTAATATTACTTTCTAAAAAATATGTTGTACTACTTCTGTTCCCAAACAAAGGAAAGGCCTTAGCCTAAGCGTGTGCAGTACATAAATAATGGAATAAACGGAAAACCTCAACAACATAACAATTTTTGGGTTCCAGTTTTTCGCTTGGGTCGCTTTCGACCCAAAAAGGACGACTTTTCCGCAGGCCAAAACAAGCCGAATCCGTTTATCCAAAGGAGCAACATGTAAAACAATATGCCACCGAGGGCCCAAAAGTTATGCGTTAAGCAAACGAATAAGGGGAGCGCCCCGGGCCTGTTTTTAGACATTGTGATGAGGTGCGAAAATCACAAGAATTGGATTTTGTTCTTGAATTATGGCCAATCTTGCTCAAGGGTTGCTCTTTCCCATTTTGGGGCTCTGGCAATTGGATTGCACTAATTTCGTGTGTTTTTGGGTGCTCTTAAAAAGGCTCAAAGCGGATAATCCGACATTAGTGAGCGACCCTCAAAGAAAACGCAGTTGGCATGGTTGGGTGTTAATGTGCCGCGTCACTTCTCCATTTTGACTCGACTCCGCAGTGTTGGGTAATTTCACAATTTTCAAATTACGCACCACAAAATCTAATTTAGCTGAGTAAAGCCAGTTGACTGGACTAAACACTGGGTCCAGAGTGCGCAGTATTCTGCACACACACACACACACACACAAGATACTAAATGAGTTGCCCTAGTGATTGGTGGGGGGGGGGGGGGGGGTTTGGTTGGCTGTGGAGAAAGAGTTGGTGGTGCTGCATCATTGTAATGTGCTCGCCTCACGCTCGCTTGCCCCGTTCAACGGGCGTGAAAACAACGTAGTCGGTGCTAGGTACCTAGGACCTCTTGAAGCTCCGAGCTCCCAAAGACCAAACAGGTATTATCACAAATGAGGAGGGGGGGAGGGGGGATGTGTGTGTGGGACGGAGACGTAAGGCCAAGGACATAAGCGTGACTAAACCCCAAGCGCAGTGACTTCCGCCTCCCTCGAGGGTGTGGAATTAATGGGGATGGCACGGACCATGGCCGCATTCTGTTTGGACCCTTTAAATGCTAGTCGGTGTCGCAACAATCAGTGAACTCAAACAGTTGCCCGCACACAATCGCTTATTCAGTGAGGAACTAATAGCTTCGCACATTCTGCTAGGGATGGCGAAACAGCAATGCACGCTGATAAGATAGATTTTCAACATAGATTTGAAAAAGCTAAAGCGGTTATCACTAAAATCACATATAATACTGTTAGATAATGATATATTTTATCTATTAGAGTCTATTTTTGCCATCGCTAATCAAACCGAAATGAAGCATTCACACATATGTACTGCACATACATATATACATTGGTATATACTGCAGGTGGGACAGGCGAAAGTAAATGATTTGCGCCCGAAGCTGACACCACATCAAACACAAAGGACGCGATTGAGGTCGCCCGTCTTAGTCAACGTATCCTTGTTGATATGACCGCAAGCTCAAGGCTCTCAAATGCCAGCATCACACCTCAGAGGGGTCGGGTGGAGTCTTGGACATCGGCCACTCTGCCTTCGAGTTGCATTTCAATTAGCCCGTTTAGCTGCTGGCAACCGGTCGAGGGGAGGCAGTGGGGCCCCAATGCAGCTGACACACAAGTCGCCTGGGATTCAGGGATTGCCTTCGCCGCACGTCGATCAGCTGGAAGGAGTGGACTTTGCGGACCGCACCGACCATCAGGCCATCAGGCCAAGCGGCCATCCTGCGTCGTGTGTGGGCTTATCTTACCTGCCAAAGGATCTGCGAAACTAATTGGGGATTACTCGCAGGAATTATTACCTACAGTAAGTTGATTTGCTCGTTACTGTGTTCTTTATAGTCTCAAATGGATTTAGCTCAGAAAGAAATCTGTCTTATATACATTATACTAGCACTTAATGTGTAATTATATTCACTTAAGTTGGTTTTATTTGATTTTAATTCAATTTATTAAAAGTTTACATTTGAAATTTTCTTCTATCAATTAGTTTGCCCTTGCGGCTCAGCATTTAACCTCTTTAGCGCCTGAGTGCTTTTTGGTGTGAGTTCTTCATCGCGACCCTGGTTGTCAACCATGGCAGCACTGGTTCCACTCGAGATCCTCTCCTGCAGCCGACTATGTTCCGGGGCGGCGGTGATGGAGGAACTGGGCTCGTTATGATCGCGATGTTCGTCCGGATCCAGGCGACTGGGCACTATCGAGTAACGATAGTTCTTCACTCGCAGATAGCCGTAGATTAGGGCGTCGTGGAGGCTTACTGTGATCTGGCGCTTCAGCTCCTCGTCGCTGCGATCCAACCGATCGGCGACCGCGTCCATGATCTCGGGTTCGGTGAGCGGATGGTCGGCATCGGCGATCACCTGTAGGATGTTGCTAAACAAATTCGGAATGAGTTTGCGGCGCGGTGCGCGATTGTAGCTGCTGTGCAACATCCTGCGATCTGTGGGCTCTGTGCGGAGACAGTTCCTGCCTAAAATATGTAACTGTTGATGTGACAGATAAATCTACGACTGCTATATCAATCTTTCTTATCAGAGAAGTAATGGAAAGCTTAACTTTAGAGTCGCATTTTTAATTACAGAGAGAACTCTTGGGTAAATAGAACTTTGTTTGCTATTTATTGTAAATTGCAAAAATATTCATTAAAATGCATACTTAGCGTTAAACCCTAAATATTCCACATTTCCACTACTGAACTGTGAGTAGAGTTTCCATACTAATAAGCATAGGCATCAAGTATCTTTAAGTCGCAACCACCGACTTTGGCGTCGAGACAGTAAGTTAGTCAGAGTTTGGTGGGCAGGATAAGATTGTTGGCAGGGGGCAGACAGGCAGACAGTCTGAATATCGATTTACAGTTAAAGTTGCTACTGCTGCTCCTGCTGCGGATGCGGATGCGGATGCTGGGGGAAAGTGTATGTGTATGGGTAATCAAGTACAAATGCGGGGGACTCCAAGTAGAGCCGATGACGCCATAGACACAAAGAAGGAACTGCGACAGGCGCTTCAAATTTGCATGGCATCCGGAGGGGGTGGGGGAGGGGGGTTGTGCAGCGCCCTTCGCAACATTGTTAGTGTAATTTGTTGTTATTGTAGTTGTGTCTGGCACGTGTCGCTCGGAATTTAAGATAGCAGAACATTTTTAGTGAAATGGATGGCTGGATATGGATTGGATGGTTGGGCACGCGAGGCATAACACAATAACCACAACCCGATTGAAATCTCCGCGATTGCAAAATCGCATTTATCTGGCCGCGAGGGGTGGCTAATGAGTTTACCATCCGCAAAACCGCTGTTCACCAGCGCTATGTATCTCAAAGTGCGTTGCATTCTTAATTACACCATCGAATGCTGCGAAAGCTGTCGGCAGCAGGTACGAGATACACAGTGAAGCTTGGTTAAGCTGGCATTAAGTTTTAAATGCTTTCATATATATATAATTAAAATTTTGTATGTAACTTTTGGTTTTATAATTTATAAATTGAACTCTTCACATGCCAATAATTTGATATATATATAAATATATTTCTCAGTGCATCTGTACATGACTGGCTTATACTGGAACCCAATCACCATCTCCATATTCCCCTTAGCAGCTGTCAAGCTTGATTAGCAACTTTGAGCAGTTGGAACGAAGCTAACTTTTGTTTCACATCCATTTCGGTTTCATATTATTTTCCACCCATTCAAACTCCGACTCCAAAGCTAAAACTGAACTCAAAGCTGGAGCTGGAGCTGCAGCTGAGTGTTAATTATGACTGACAGCGTTGGCAAGCGCTACACATTTCAGCACTTGGACACCACTCAACTACTACCCAACCATCCAACATCCGACCGAACGAGCCAACCAGCCAACCAGCCAACCAGCCACCCAACCACCCAACCACCCACGTCCAGTGGCTGCAAGTTTGACTAATCCGGCGCCAGTGATTAGGCCGGGCTCCAAATGCGACTAGTAACAATTAAAGCCAGCCAGTTGTGGCTGGAAAAGTTTATCCCCCCACAAAAATCTCATCATATCACACGGAAACAAATCACGCACTTCGTTACTACTTCAATCGCGAAGATAAATAAGAATTGTAATATGGAATAAGACAATTTAGAGTTTAATAGTAGTTTAGTGTTAAATAGTTTGGATTGTTAGAGATAATATTCAGTTACCACATTATCAAGCATTTTTCGCAGTGCACTCCTCACTCATGCAATTAACTGAAACTTTTATGCTCCATTTGGGGGAGAGGAGTGATGCAAGAATTATGACTCGAAATCAGGCGAGCAGCGCACACATGGAAAATAATTTATTTTACGATTAGCGGCCCCATACCGCTACGCCCTCTTTTCCTTCTGGCCAGCGATGCGAATAAGTGACTGGGCGTCATTTACCCGCTGGTCGGTGAATAAGTGCCATGTGCCATGTGCCCATATGCTATGTACTACGTACTATATGGCAACTGGACATTGTCCATTGGTAAAGCGGCGTCACTGGCGTCAGCAATTCCATTCGACGCCATCACCAGCGGAAGTTTTGCCATTCAAAAGCGACGGGCAATAAAGAGTACAGTGAGTTATCGATGTAAGGGCGACTGTTGGAGGTAATTTTCTCCCCCCGATAAGGATAACATCGAAGTTGGCCTATCTTACCACTTAGCGTAACATAACTATTTCTTTTATGCATTTAATGTCTTAGTTCAGAATTATTGTAGTTTAAAACTATCTTTTGATAATCCCTATTCCACTCTACTAGCTTCTTTTCATATTTTGAATCGCTCTTGCCAGCTATTTGCCACCTTTTTTAGGACGATTAAAGCTTATGAGCGCACATAATTTTCCCACAAAATTTTCTTTACCAAGCAAAATATGTAAGAGTGTGATGTAAGTGGGTAAATATTTGTAAAAACAAGCGAATCGTAAACGTGACGCATACTATTCGCCATCCGGCAAGTTTTCGCCAGTGAAAACGATCCCAAAGTTGGCTCCTAAAGCTCGTCCCGAATTGCCTTTCTTCTTTAGTAAGTAGTTAAGTTAATTTTCAGTGTGGCAACATTATCGCGCGGGTAGGTGAAAGTGCGTGTGAAAGAAGTGAGAGTGAAAGTGAAAGTGAGCCAAGGACAGAGCTGAGGCACACTCAAATAATACTAATAATAATAACAATCTTCGAGGGGGCAGGCATCTTAATGGGAACGCTAAGCGGAAAACTTTTTATGATTTTTATTAGTTTCGTCTCGCGATGGGATGCCAAACAAATGGCCAGTCAGGGTCCCCCTGTCGTAATATATATTGGCATCCGGGGGACTGTATTGGGATTGGATTGAGTGGGGATCGGGGATTCTGGATTGGGCATTGGTCATTGGGGTTTCGCCTTGTCCTCTTGCTGGTCGAGATTTATCAACGCCACACGCGATGTTCGAGTTGCTGGATTGTTGGCTGCATGTCGATATGGATATATATGGGCGGTCAGTTGAGGGGAGAGGAGAGAGCGGCGAGTTCGAGTCCAGCTCCACCCTCGAGGCGTTGCTAATCTAATTTGCAGTTATTGGCGGGCCAGATTAGCACTCACGCACTCAAGGCGCGCGCACATGTGTGTGTAATGCGTATCGCGTGTGCGGAGATTCCGTGCCGAATTGCCTATAATTCGACGCAAAATGCACTCGAAAAAATTTGCTGTTTTTCTAACGTTGCTTCGGCATTCAGAATTGAAACGTGGCTCACTAACACTTGCCATATACATAAATCAATTGCAGTAGCTTTTACCCACTACAATACTAGCTGTGAATTTACAAGCCGCTTGGTTATTTCGCCAAGTGTAGCAGATACAAAGTGAAGCAGAAGGACATATTACCATCTCAGGGCTGGGGACCTCGAGCTCGAAGGACACAGCCACAACACACACACACACACACACACACACACACACATTAGTCGAAGCTGTGCAAGTGCAAAACATAATGAAAATGATGTCAGTTTGATAAGATTTCGCCGTGGGACGTGTGCGGCTGGGTGGTGTGATATTCGTGAGTGTTATTGTGAGTGCGAGTGTGAGTGTGTGAGTGCTCGCATGTTATGAGAAAAGTTTCGCCGCTTAAAGATGTTTCGATGCGAAACTTTGGCACCGCATGCTCCGGCACAGCCCATCCAACCCAAATGTGCTATTTGCATGCACATTGAATGTATGATACATATTGTACATACGTTTTTAAGCGGCAAAGAAATTCCATTGAAGCCATTTGTATGCCAGTTGGTAATAAGAAAATTGGACAATAAACTAATTTCGCTAGTCGTGTGAAGTACTTTGATAGAGTTTCTCCTGTATACATTTCGTTCGTATTGTTTGCAATCGAAATTTGGGTTATTAATCAATTGCGTAAAAACGCAAAGTATAATTTCCAAAGACCCCAAATTGCAATAAAAACAGGCAGCTTAGTAAATGCATTCAAGCTAAGCTGCATAAATTACTCAGCCATTTTTGCTTATCCAACGTCTACTATCTATCTATCTATCTATCTATCCATGTATGTGTGCCGTTTATTTTGGTAATATCTGTCTGGCCGACACCAGAAACACAGTGGTTAATAGCTTTAGCAGTAGCCCTCACAACTCACACAGCAGCAGCAAACACTTCCAAAGCACATCCAATCAGCAGGGCCCTTAGTTGCTGCTGCTGCACCATGTTGCATGTTGCTGGTGTGCAATTTTGCCATTGTTGCTCCTGTTAGGTGGACACATTGTCAGGCTGGCAGCTCAGCTGACAACGCCTATCAAATTAAGCAAAACAAAATTGCATTAGGGCGCACAAAATTGCAAGCGGTGCACAAAACCACTACCCAATCGCCCAATCGCCCAACCGCCCACCGATCGGCGACGTGCGGGGGCGTGGCACGTCAGCGCCACCAAAATTATTCATTGCACAATGCGGTCCAGACAATTTATGCTAATCAACATCAATCGATTTGCATGCCCTGCCCTGCCCGGCCCGGCCATTCTGTTTGGTCCTCCTTCGTCCTGGATAAACGTTGAGCGCCCAAACCCTTCGGCCATTCCTGCCATCATGCTGTTTATTGGGCGGTTCCGATGGCTGCGGTTCAATGGCTGCCTCCGGCTGCCACAGTGGCTCCTCGACATATCGCACATGGGCGGCCAAAGTGGACAATCACTGCATGTGGCTGATTGCATGCAGCGTGTAACAATGGGCGTGGTCGTGGGCAGTGGGAGGTGGGCAGTGGGCGGTGGAAGGTGGTCGGGAGCGATGTTTAAGTGGGCAGACACACTGTTGCTATCTTCGCAGGGATCGGGGTTGCGAATAGGGCTTAGTGGCTGATGTTGCCTGCGACAGCAATAATTTCATAATGTTTATAAAAAGGGAATAAACAGAAGCCCAGACGCAAGGAGACTGGGCAAAATGGCCTCGTGGTTTGGCTCGTTTCATTCCACTTGGCTGATCCTATTGTCCAGTTTTTTGTTGAATGCAAATTCTATAAAAGTTTTCATACAAATAAAAGTGAAATTATTGGCTATAAAAACTAGTCGAAAAAGGTATGTTTTTTTTACAAGAGAATTCTTTAGCAATTGTTGTAAATTTCTTGAAAAAAAAATCAAAATTTTTGTTCATTACCATTTTGGAATGCATAGACATAAATTATGAAACATTGTTTTTTGTATTGCTAATATATTAAATTCAGTTGCTTATTAAACCACAAGTGTTATATGCTGTCAGGCCTACCTACCTATATACTCATATTCATATTTATGGTGCTAGCAAAGTGTTCGCTCATCTCGCTTATCAGGCAGTTGGCCGCCGCACCTATCCGCCCATTTTAAATGGCATGTTGTGACACTTAACCCTAACCGCCTCACTAGTACAGTAATCAACCCGCTCCACAACCCAACAACTCCCACCGCGATGTCCGGTCGTCCTGCGTCCTTCCATTTTGGTCCCTCCAACGCAGTTTATAGTCAGCGCTTAGGCACACATGTTGTCATCATTGCCATCGCCATGGCCATCATCATCAACATGGTCGTGGGATGTGGTGCAGCGGGCGGTCCAGAGTGGTGCTGTGGGTGGTCATAGTTGACCCCCAGTCGAGCATGCTCATGAATTTCGGCTGTATGGCAAATGAAGTCGAGCCCCAGCTGGAACCACGAGAAGCGAGAAAAAAGCGACTGCAAATTTACTCAATTTTACCCCGTTGCCATGTGTGTGTGTGAGCGCGTGTGTGGGCGTATGGTTTGGAAAATTTTTGTAAATTTTGTTTGCCAAATTGTGTGTGTGTGTGTGTGGTTGTGTGCGGGCAATTTTGTAATTGTTGGACATTTGTCATGGCTGCAAAAATTGGGCCACAATCAAAGCCATGGGACGAAAGGGAGAGTATGCAATCATAGAACTGATTTTCTATTTTGTTCGTACGTACAGCCTTGGTAAAACTAAAACTGAAATGGCTTCATGACCGACTTTAAACGAAATTGAAATTCAAATTCTAATTTTGAGATGAGATGATCTCTTGTTCTACGGCAGCGCAAAATCTTCAGCAGCCCTTGCTCCCTGATCGAGGGCCGAGAAAAAAAGTGGATAACAAAAGGCAATGATACCTGGGTGGTTTTACCAGGAGAGGAGATGCAGTGGCGCAATTAGGTAAATCATGGTATGCTTTGTAATTTGCCACAGGCAAAACGCACTGAGCCACTGACAGGCAAATTGCGTTCATGCCTTCAGAGGAACGGACGGACGCAGCTTCCTGCAAGGACAGAAAGTTTCGGCAATGAACTTCCCCGGCTCTACGGCTTAACACATCCGCACGGAGAAGGAGCCCAGGTGTGTGCTCCGTGCAGAGAGGAAAATATTTACTTTATATACATAGATATATAAAATAATATATACGTATGCAAAATGCCATTGAGTACTTGAGGCTAGCTTGTGTGTCAGTTTTTTTTTTTTTGAATTTTGAATTATATATTCTCGCTTAAAATGAGAGGTAGATGTGAATTTATTTTCTTAGCGTGTAGATTTTGCAGAGCTGCGATGCCAGTGTGCATGCATGAGCTTTTACAAAGCCTGTGCGGCGCATTGTCCTTGCTTAATTGTCTGCAAGGACAACGGGAGCGGCGTGGAGCGCAGAAAGAGCGCCGGAGTTCGAAGAAGTGGACTTGGAGTTGGAGCCAGGTTGACAACAAGAAGTGCCGTCCTGTGGCTTCCACAGCACAGCAGTTGCATAATTCTCGCCCTCGTCTCCAGCCGCATCCTGTCTGGCCATGCCTTTCCCACCTGAGCCACCTGATCCACCTGCGAATAACTTTTGGTGAATACACATGCTCGCATGTCCTGACATCTACCGGCATCTCCTCGAGTATCCTGGCATCTACATCTACAGCAGTTGCAACTTCATTTGTGCTCGGCCAACTTGGCAAAACTTTCGAGTGTAAATAATTGTCGGGCACTCGATGTTTTTGCAAAGAGCTCTTGGCCAGGAAAGAAACTCAACCGCAAAAATTTGCTGCTGGGTTGGTTTAGTTGCTCGGCATTTATGGTTATTTATATGCTCTATGGGGATTTGCCGTGATCCCGTATCCATTCTTTTGGAATTGGAGCCATTTGCTGCAGCTCCAATTAGTTGTTGTTGAGCATAAGTGTTATCCTGTGGGCATTGTTCGTCCTGGCGACAACCGGCGATTAATCAGACCACTGACAGCAGACTTTGTCCATCAGACGCCTCGCAAGTTCTTTCACAAGTCGCCAAAAAGTCAAAACCAAACAAAACCAATTTCATTTACGATAATGTATGCAATGCATATTTTATTTAATTTTGCCCACCATCCTGTGTGATTTCTGATTGGAGCCGCCCGATCGAATCCCGGAAATAGTTTAGCCATAGCCAAAGTTTTCCACCAAACCTCGGCCTGCTTTTCCGGCCATCAATCATTGTGGGTGTGGGGGAAAACGCTAGAAAGATTGGAAAATGAAAGACACCTGCGAGGGTGAGGTGTATTAATTGCAAGTAAAATCACTTTGAACTTCATTAAAAAGCAACTTAATCAAGTCAAGTCGAGTTGCGTCGAAGTTTTTGCCACCTGAGTTGCGGAGCCCTTAGCCCTGGCATTCTGCTGAATTGCCTAAAAATTATTAATTAGCCGCCACCCTAAGAGCCCGCTTTCCACACACCCCGATAATTTTCTTCACCAGCTTTTCCAGCGTGGTGGAGGGGGGAGTACCAGCTAAAAGCTAAGGAACCGTGCCAGCTCTTAAATATTTCATATTTAATTGCGCGCGTAAGCAGCACATTTATTGCTACAACCAATCCCACGTCTTCTTTTTTTTTCCATCCCCCTGGGGCACTTACCTGTAACCCCGCTACGTTCCACCCGTTGAAAATTGGCAACATTAATAAAATTAGACCCGTACCAGTACCAAGCCCCCCTTTTTGCTATTTTCCATTTCCCATTTCCCATCTACCATTTTTCACTCGATTTCTGCCCCTCGCCGGCTCCTTTGTTGCCATAAATGGCCTTTAAAATCTTATTAGCCACGCGCTGATCAAAGAATGGCGTAGTCTTAAAGCGGAAGTGCTTGGGGCAAAGTCCGAACAACCAAATCCAAAATCCCACCAGGTGACGCCAAAAAATCGCAAACGACACTTTGATAAGGGTTTTGTCCTTGGAACAGGAAGACTATCGAATTCGGTTGACTGATATTCAAGTGGTCTTAATGTTAATGTTCTTGAGGAGCTGAAACGGCAAAATAATTACTCATCTTCGATGGCAAAATGTGCTACCAATGGAAGTTATAGTTGAATTGGCTGATGTAAACTGAGCATTTCTACCCGGAAACTTGCAGAAAGTTCACTGAACTTCGGTTAGGCATAATCCAATTTTAATTGGTCACAGTGTGAAAAGCTGACCACGACATCCGCATTCGCATCCGGTTGAGCGCAGGGACGCAGTGCGTCACACCTCCGCAATGGCTTCTTTGGTCCTCTGGACCGTAGCCTCCCCCGTCACAGCATGTCAATTTCAATTTGACATTTATTTCAATGTGCGTATGGCAGTGATGGTGGTCCAATGGGTGTATGTGGATGTGGTGGGTGGTAGGGTGGTGAGGGTGGTCTACATGTGCGTAATAAGCCGCATTCGTTTATTTTAAAACCGCTTCAATTGTTGCACAGTCGATGCGATTGAATACCCATTCAAGCCATTCCGTCTGTGTGTGCGGTCAGCAATTTGATGTTGCGTATGCTGGCCGCGTACCGCCCCAACCTTTGAATCCCGAACCACCCACATAGCACTGAGAAAAAAAGCGTAGCAAAAGTTTCTTGGAACATTCAATTGTGAAGTTAGATATTTTCGAATATATGCTATTATTTGTTTCGTAACATAATATATTTTTTCTTGAAATGTTTAAATAGGTAATCCAATGGGTCTGTCTTAAAGCGCACATTTTATTAACATTTATTAACTTTTCGAATATTAATATTATTAATTTTTCTTTGTGTGCCAGCGGACAACATTTTGTGGTTTTCATTGCTGTTTTCGTTGTGGCAGAAATCCTTTTCCGTTGGACGCGGAAGTGGGTCCTGCGGGCAGAGGTGTATGGATTGGGGTTGTCACTGTGATCGGTGGGTGGCTTGGTTGGTGGGGGGTGGGGGGTTCCGAAGGGGCGCGTTGCACGCACGACTACATTGTCAAAGTTTTGTGTGTCATTATTGTGGCTGTTGGCGGTTGCTCTGTGCCGCCGTTACCCGCTTTTCCTCGCCTTTTCCCCGCCTTTTCCTCGCCCTTGCTGCCTGGTTGTGTCCCTCGTGGTCGCAATCGTGTTTGTTGTTGCGGGTTATTAAAAACTTTTACCGCTCTCAAAGACCCGCCCACAGAGACAAACGACGCCCATCCATTCGCACCCGCCCATCCAGACCGCTGCAGTTGCTCGTTTTCATTTTCATTGTGAATGTTAATTACTCCAGCGGCGGTGACAACTGCCAAAGCCAGGATCTGTTTTGGTCCAGGACCTGCCAGTGAAGCTGCTGTCCGGCACTTCTACACTTCATTGGCACTGAACAAATCTATGGATTACATGTTTTGAAGTTCCAAATAATGTTTATTGCAAAAGAAACATAAATTAAATCCTATCATTCAACTCCAAATGAAGCAAGAAGTATTTTAATTTGTCCTTCGAATTACCGTTTAGCAATTAAATTTCTGTATTTGTAATTATATATATGTTTTGCTCGCTGTGTACTTCCTTTGCACCCATTTTTTTACTCTGCTGTGTTCCCCTTTCTGTGGCTTATAATCAAACTTATTTACTTTATGTGACTTTTATGAGAATTAAGCTGCATGCGGTCGTAGTGGCTGGTGCTTTCATTTATTCCGATCATGACGATGCTAATGACGACGTGGATGAGATGTGGACCAGTTGGGAACCAACGGGACAGTCCTTTAATTAGATATATGGTTCCAAAGTGCAGGCTCTGGATGAGGTCTATCCAAAGCAGGAAATAAGATATTCTACTAATTTTAAAGAGCATTGGTTAAAATTCTGAATTTATATTTAGTATATACAGCTGGTTAAATTGGATTCCGAATCGATACGAAAGCTTATAATAAAGAGCCATTAATATAAACGATGATAAATATGCCAATATGACGCCAAGACTTTCCGGCCAACTTTCCAGGTAATGACAATAAATTTTTCCTAAAAGAAAAATCATCACGTAGGCAATACTTAAAGACAGCTGGAAAGCTAAAGATCTTTGCTCTGATGTCCTGAGGCGGATATTATTTGAAGGGAGTTTCGCCAAAAACACATTTTTTGATATGTTGTGTCACGCTGTGGGGCTGTCTGAAAATTAGGGATTGGGGTACCAAAACTGTAGCCACGTGTTTCCTTTGTCTGGTTCTTTTGATGCACAGTTGCAAAAAATGACTTTGTTAACTAAAAAAGTCTATTGTAGCTTTAATATCTCAATGATCAAATTATTTATTTTGTTAGTTTGCTGAAATCCTTTTTGTTTATCACCATATTTATTTTATGCGAAGGAAGTCCACACTTTAATCTCTCTTATGCTAACCTTAGCCCGACTCGTCTTCTTCCGGCGGTAGACGCAGCAGACGCAGCAGACGCTCTCCGTACTCCGGTCTTCGAACTCCAGGCTCCGTTTTCCATTTCTCCGGATTCGGCGACTCATTGTCTTTCGGCGGGCTCACGTGCTCACGTACGAAATAATTATAGCGCAAGTACGTGTCCCGCATTTGCGAGCACATGGCTTTCTCTTTGGCTCTGGTTTTGCTTTTGGCCCAGACGGGCCATCAGTTTTGCACACCCCCATCCAGTGAACACATTTCCCAGGGCTGGGAAAACAGCCCATTTCATTGGCATATTTATTTTTTTCCCATTGGCCGGGACCATTTTTAGGCATTTTCCGACAGTTTGGCGCTGTCCACATAGATTTTTTTTCGCTACTGTTCTTTTGTTTTTTTTTGTTTGACCAAAAAAAGTTGCCCCAAAAGTTTGTTTTTTTTTTTTTCGTAGGATTTACCCCATTCTTTTTAAGCCTTCGTTAACAATTCCCTCGGCTTTCGATGCGAGTTTTTATTTCTGCGAAGAGTCCCTGAAAAGTTGGCATCATGTGGCCGCTGCTCTGATTGTTTCCAGACCTCCATTGAAACTGTTGTCATTATTATTTTTTAAAGATATTATGGGGCTTTTGTGGCACTCTGAGAGGGGTAAACAATGGTATTGGAATCAGGTAGTCGATTGTTAACGGGGATCCTTTCAGACACTGGTAAACCCTTGCTTTTTATTGCAATTTGTTGATGCCAGTTCGTGAATGAATATGCAACATATTATCATTGAAATAAAGTAAATAAAGTAATATAAACAAATTTTTTTGTTTTACCTCCTCTATAACTTTCACAATATTCTATCCAAAGTTAGCTCCCCCAAAGCCCCAAAATTAGCAACCCTAATAGGACTTACCCCATGCAATTATCTATCTTATCGTGACTCATCGGGCAGATTAGTGAGGAAGTTGTCATGGGGTCTCTCGGCAACAGGCAAAACTCCAACCATGAGTTGGCCACGACATTCTCGTCCTCCAGAGTGGGGATTCTCGCAGCTGTTGCATTCTGGGCCTAAACTGTGCGTCTACTCAACCACAAAACACACAAGTTCCACTCGGCGAAATCCTGCGATGAGGAGATGAGGAGGTGCCAATATATGGAGCTGCCACAAGGGGCATAGTGGAAGGGCGCCCCGAAAACTCGCAAAAGTTTGCTCCAAAGTCCAACATATGTTGCCTGTTCATGCATGCCCTCGTACTCCCCCTCTCTCCACGTCTCCCCTTCCAAATTCCTTGCCCTGCAGTCACTAAGTTAGTCATACAAATGGAGAAAATAGATGACAGAACCATGTTAAAATAATGGTATGAAATAGAGGTTGTAAAATCGCAAAAAAATCGATTCAAACATAGTTAAATCATTGATGAAATCTTATGATATTTAAACATAGACAATTTTCATTAATAACGAAGTCGCTTTTATTTCTTTAAGTGCACGACTTTCATACACATACGGCCATCCAGCACGTGTGCCAGTGTGTGTGTGCCAGTGTGTAATTATAACAAGTTTTCTAGGCAATTTTTCTGTTTTCCTTCTCGTTTTTCGCCCCAGAATCTCGCTAGTTCCCCCGTTCTTTTATTTTATTTTATTTTTTTGGGAACGCTTCTGTTGGGTATCTGAAGAGCAAGAAGTAAGTTTCTGATAAGAAAGTTATGATGAGTTTTCTTCACTCACACAGCGAGCAGAAGATGGCAGCACATGTACACACAGCTGTTGATTTTGGCCAAATTAGTGCAAACACGTCTTGTTTTGAGTTGTGGCCCATGTGGAACATGTGCAACTAATTTGCAGTTATCAAGAGTTCTGCCTTCGACGGGGTTGAACGGATGAGCTCGTGGTCAGATGTCTGTATCTAATCCATCTGTTGGGGCATTGATTTTGGCATCCCAGATACATGCCACCAAACCCAATCCACCCACCATTGTTAACAAATTTCCATTTCCGGTGGTGGCCACAAAAAGCGAAAGGTGTGCGGATGGGCTTTTTCGGGCGGAGTTGGAGCTCGGAAAACCCCGCTGGCCTGTCTGCCGACTGTCAAAAGTTTATTTATTTGACACCGAAAAAGTTGACACAGACACCAGGCCGGGGGCGTGACTTTGTGCCTGAATCGGATTTATATGCCTGGCCAAAATTGGATTACAATTGAGTTGTAATTATGCGACAACAAAACGTTGCGTTCGAGGGGATGCGGATCCTTTTTGGGGTCCTTTGGAGCTCACCGCCTCTGTGTTCTGTTTTCCATGTTGTCGGCAATTTGAGCCAAGCGCTTGCTCAACGACGTCTTTTGAAATTTCGCATTTTGCATTAATTAAAACTGATTTAATTAAAGCTTGTCGTGTTGCTTTTAAGTACTTCAGGAACCAGGATGAGAGTAACAGGTCCTCGAGCTAGGACATCCACTAGCGCATCCAATCCACCCCATGAAAATGATTGAAGCGAGAGACCAAAGTGTTCTGGACTTGTCTCCTGTCGCCCTCGCCAAAGATTCTTTGTCGTCTTTGAGTAGGTGAAAGTTTAATTAAATATGCATCGAGCGTACACAAGTATGTGTACTTGTGGGCCACATAGATCGCATAGATATTTCACCGGAAGTCCCCCAGTCGGATTATGTCGGAATTAGTTATCCAAATTTTTTGGTTATCTCTTATCTCTTGTACAATATTTCACATAATACCATTCCACAATTCAGCTTTATTTGTCTTGTCACATATTTCAGATGCTCAGGTCTCATTGAGATTTCTATCAATCGGTATTGTGTGCTACCGTGTCAGAAAAATATTAGTTATTCGAAATCCCCAACAGCAGCAGAACGTTTCGATCGAAATTTCAGTAAGAACAGCTTTAAAATATTCAAAATGAATCCATTTAGGCCAAATCCAGGTCAGAGTTTTCGCATTCGCTTGAATATGGATCGCGTGCCGGGCGAAGAAGAGCGCAATATACAGCCATCGACTGATGAACGTCGAATCACCCAAATTCCACCGATTCAATTGCGCATCGATCATCAGCGGGATGTGAATCGTTTCATGATCAATATGCGTGTAATGCTACATCGACGGAGGACGGAATTAAATATGGGAGGCGGCGATAGTATCGGCGTGTGGAACTGGAGGGAGCCTCCGATGCCAAGCGGTTTGATTGGCGAGGGCGATTGTGATGGCGGTGGCTATGGTAATTACGCTGGTGACTATCATCCACCATTGCGGGGACTGCCACCAAACCCCTAGGATCTGTACCTTCTCTTACCACACTTGCCATCACTGTCTTTTGCCTCTCCCCTTCCTGTGCGTGTGTGATGTCCTTTTTTTCATTTCTGAGCGTCGTCCGCAAAAAAGAAGAAAAATGTCATCATCAGCTAAAAGGCCCGAAACCCCAAACACAATCCACTACCACTTCCATTCTCATTGCCACCTGAACCAGTAACCCTTGGAGAAGAACGGACCCTGTTCGGACGCATGTTGTTCTATTATTATATCCCCGTTGAGTTCTGGGTTGATGATTTTTCCATCTCCCCAAGAAAATTGATGGGCTTTGGAATTGGAGGACATGCCGAGCCCCGGACGCATATAATAATTTCCTGTTCAATGAGCAATTATCGTAATAAAGATACAATTCCGCTACTCTATATTATATTCGGATACGGGGATGACAATGGTGGTCAGTGGGCAACGATGGTGGCCAAGAGGGGAACAAGCGCACTGACGACAACGATGATGATGATGACTGGTCTCTTCCGCACTGATGTGATGGATTGAGCCCCAGCTCAAGTCTGATTCCTGTCTGTCATGTCACTTTTTCCATGGGGTTAATGGGGGCGTGACAAACATACGGGAAAAGCGCACGGAAAGTTGATTGAACTGCACTAGTTAACTATTCCCCGAAATGACTAGCATGCCATTTCAATTCTAGATGAATTTGACCCCAATATAAGCACTTCATTTTACTTACTTCATCCTAAAATGAACTTCTCAATGAAAGCTTCTATTTTAATGCATTTATTCTGAAATTCGTACATACATAGATTGTAGACAAATCAGGATGCCAATTGAAACAGATTTTGCCCTCTCAGCTGTGACATTTGCATAATCAAAGAAAATTTCGAGCGCAGCCATAGGAACTTTAGTGGGTGTTTGACTTTCATTATAGCCTTCTAGCAGCTTTAGGACTTCCCAATCACTGAGACCAACTGGCAGGGACTCGAGAGTATCAATTCGGGTAGATAGATGCCGTCCTTTATTCTATTTATTCTGGTTTTTTTTTTCCCCCTGCCATTAGCAGGCGACGTCAAGCTGTCAGACGAAGTTCGTAGCCTTTTTCTATGGGGTTTCATTTGGGATGGTCTTTGTTTTGCTTATCGAGAGAACATTTTATTGCTTTATGCGTTTAATGAAGTGTTGCTGGATCGTCGGAGTCAGGGAGGCACTCAAAAGCCCCGACCCTTGGGACACCCAGACATTCAGACATCCAGACAGCCAACCCTTCGCTTTCACTTTTTGAAACGGGCTCCAAGACAGAAAGCGGGCAGCATACATACATATCAAACATTTCTGACAGTCTATGACGTCTGCCAAAGGAGTGACTGACTCACTGACGGACTGGCTGGCTGGCAGGCTGATTGACTGATTGATGGACCGCCGACTGCCTTGGAAACCAAGACCGGTGTCACTCACTCACCCACGAAGTTCGCATGTAATGCATAAAGAATGAAGCTTAAATAAAAGTTGGGAGATGAGAAATAGGATTAACTTGTCACACAATTGAATTTAATTTCATACACAACGAGGGCGGTGAGGAAAAGCATCTGGAAAACCCGACCAGACCAGACCAAAACAGACCAGACATTGGCCCATCTCTCTCCTCACTTTGGGGAATATATAGACTTCGAGTCGACTCGAAAAATGCTTTTGTGGTAATCCCATGCTGAAGCCGATTCGGGGGTTTTGTAATGAAATTACACGAGCCTCAGATTTGTCAAAGCAATCAATACACCCGGATGTGCAACCATCGACCTGAATGGACCGGCATTCGATGGGCGGAGTTCCTTGATGAGCTTCTGCCATTGAATAGTGGACAGGTAAAAAAAAAAGAAAACCCATACATGTACGCCAGTGAAGTTTTGTATAGGCTTGATGAAAGAATGTGGAAAAAGAATTCTGATGTTTAAGTTTTGTTGCAGCCCTGATGTTGTAGAATGCCCAAAGAGAGGGACTTGCCCAACCGTCCAAAGGATCCTTTGACAATTCCCCATTCGCTTTTCATTATGCACATCATCCATCAATTAATTGACTGCACTCCATCGCCTCATTGCGTATGCCGCTCACATGCCGCTTGTGTCTTTGATTAGCGAAAACAAAAGCGAAAGAGTGACGGGAGTTCATTAACTGTCACACAAATGTGGCAAAGTGGAAGGCTGCACGTGGGTGGGGAGGTGTGTAGTGGGCGGGGTTGTTGAAGGACAGTGGGTGGTGGTGCACCCCATTCTATTCGTACATATGCTAGCACTCACCACCCCTGCCCTTTCGTCCGTTCAACTTAATTAAATAGCATCAGATTCGAGGGTGCGGAATCCTTTGGTCCGAGAAGTTAGCCAACAAACTCGCTCACCTACACCCAAAAAAACGGTTAATACACAACGTGTATTTCAACTGAATCAACTGCTATATATATGCCATTATTTGCTCATTATAGCAATTATTAAGTTTCTGGAAGCATTTACGTTTGTCATTTTAATAAGTAGTTGTGCAAAGCTTCACAAATTGTGGCTGATTGCCATGTGCTATTGAGTGCAAGCACCTCTGGGGATTCCCTAGCCTTTTTCGCGGTGCAGGCCCTCAATTTCACCGCGGTGCACATAAAAGTTTCTAATCCATTTGCCCGATACTTATGCACGCCTGCACTCGGGGGATTAATAAGTGTGGCTCTTTGCAGCGCCACCCCAACTCGCACTTCGCTGTTCCAGCTTCGGCAGCTTCGCCCAGCTTGATGTATCCATCTTGGCTGTGCCGGATCCGGATGGTTTGTTTCAACCACCGGCACCGCTCGACTTTGCAGCCAAATCAATTTCAACTGTCAGTTGTCAATCAGGCCGCAATTCAATCACGCAACGTCCTCTGAGAGAATCCCCTTTCCTCTCCTCATCAGCGCGTCGAGGAGGACAAACTTCAGGGAACTTTAAGACGACTCCCGAGGAAGGAACACACCACATTTGCCTGAATTATTCAAAGCCATCGAAATGGAATCGAAGGCTCTGCCAAAAAGGCAACATTCTGTGTGTGTGCGTACGGCATTAATGTTTTCTTTTTTTTTTTACTCCAGAAGGCGGCGAGTCACGACCAAGAGTCACAAACATTTGTTCAAGAGATTTTTATGAATTACACCGATAGGGGGGATGGGGGTTCTGTACACAGATTTTTATTGGTATTATTGCCATTTACAACTCGGCACCCGTTTTGTTTCCCCTTCTGCGACGCGTCGACCTTGCATATGCATTACTTTGCCCATAGTACTGGCCACAGAACCCAATCCCTGGTAAATTTCGCAGTCAAGACACATGTCACGTATTTTTCTCGTAATTATGGCAAACGTGAGAAATTTCGTTAAGATTTTCTTAACACATTTTCTTGTACAAGAACACAAGATGTGTGAGCTTCTTGCTCGGGCTGTGGCATAATTTTAGGCATTTTCCCGATGGCTTATGCGGTACAGTCGCCACAAGCATGTGGTGACTCGAGAAAATACAAGCTGTTGAGATAATTCTGCTAAGACTTTTGTTTGTTAAAGACACACTTCACTCGAAATTTTTGAAAATAATAGACTTTTATTTATAAGTGATAATCCTATCTCGTGACCGGAAGTTTTAACAAATCTTGCATTAAGATCTTTATTAATTCTTGAACTTTAGCCACAAATTCCTTGATGAGTTGCTTTCTCGCCGACGATGTGTTCGTCACACTCAGAGAGGACTGAGTGGGCAAGGTCCAGGCCACTGTCATCATCACTATTTCAAAATGTTGGTTTAAGTTTCCATTTTAAGCTCATGGGAAAATATGAAATAACTTACGGCTGAGCAGAGCAATGAACAATAACTTTTGGTCTGACATAGTTGAATAGCAAACTGAGCTCTATTCAGGGAGCTCGCCCTACATAAATAGTCGGAAATCTGGTCCTACGTGGAGTTTAGGGCTACGACAGCTCACGTAGCTGAGATTTATTTAGACCTGGTTATTGCTTTACGAAAGGCCTGAGCTTTTCATGGACTTTAAAGGCCTACATTTTTCTACTTATAAGCTCCAGAAGTACAGTGAAGCTTAAGAATTAAATGATCCAATATTAAAAATTAATTAAACTTAAAATCAATACATATCCGTTGCAAGATATGTTGTTAGGAGAACAAAGTTCTATTTAAGTTCTATGTAATAAGCCAAGTGCGCATTTAAAATATAACTTACTTGTTTTAAATTATTCTTCGTCATCTTAAAGAGCTTAAGAACGTGAACTTAAATAAAATCCATATACACAATTTCCTCTGCGGCAATTGCATTTTTTCCAACAAATTTGCCTGCTAAGAGTTGAGACTAAGGTTGTAACATATTATAAATAATAAGACAGTAGTCAAGTTTATAAAGGTGACAGCATTCCATACTGGTTACCCGATTCTCGACGGATTGTTAATGGACTAAGAAAATAATATATCTTAATACATTTTTTTAAATGCTCAAAACGTAACTTTATTTGATATTGAAATTTGACAATTTATGCTAAATTTAATACGCTTTGCTTGAAACATTGTTTTGTTTGAGAAAAAGTTGCCTAGGAGCTTCCGAAGTGTTCTAGGGATTAACCGGTAAGTCCAGAAAGTGGTCCTTGGGCCAATCCCAAAGGTCCTGACTGGCCAAGAGAACCAGTCAGCTGAGGCAGAGCAGAGCCAGCTACTCCTCCAGTTAGGCCACCAAGAGCTCCAGTTACCAATGGCACGGCTGATCCAACTGGTCCAGAGGCCACATCGGTAAGTCCTGGGCGAGCCTCACTTGTGCCAAGGTAGCAGGCTGGAAAAATTAAAAATTGCTTATAAATAAAACAACTCATATCCTTGCGATCGAAGGACTACGCACCGCAGACAAGGAGGGCTACGAAAATCGTTTTGTTGAACATTTTGGTACGTTTCGAATGTATCGACTACTTGACCCAACTGAATCGACTCCGCTATTTATACTGCCCCAGTGGAAAACTTTCGTTAGCTTAGCTCACGTATTTACTATCACTATCTAGAGCTAGAGCATGTTCTACGATTTATCACTGCTTGGGAATTGGTTATACAAAGTACAAATACTGTAGTACGTCATACGACATCTAGTCTTTGAAATGGGCCAAAACTGCGCCAACAAAAAATGATTTAGAGAAATGGCCCTACACCTTTAAAATAATAATATAAGGCTTTTAAGAAAATTATTTTTTTCAGTTATTTCAAATTATACACTAGTAAATTATATTATTTTATATGCTTATTTTCAATTTAACGGTTTCATATATTATAACTGTGTATATATTGTGTTCAGATTACATCTCACTTAAAGCCCTTTAAAAGGGACTCTTCACCCACATTTAGCACTACTTTTTATTTGCTTGCTATTTCAGCAAATTGTTTTCATAATACTTCGCTATTTGCCTCTCGTCACGTCCCAGCTAAATAATTACCAATTTCAGCTTTTAAAACGGGCTAGGAATGACATGTAAATACATAATTAAAAATTGCGTGAGTATTTTTTTTTTGTTTTTTTTTTATGCTTTTTTGAACACCAGCAATTAAATAATTCCCATTGCATTCGCCGCTGTTATCAGAGCTAATCGGATGTCGCATTGTCTGTTTACATTTCATTCGATTTATTCATAGTGGTTTTTTGAATCACTTTTTATTACTTTTACAATTAACTGGAATTAGTTAAGCGTTAGATATATTTATATATCTTTTTTTAATTAATAGCTGTTATACTACCTTTTACTAAAATGTTTTTGTATGTTCAGGAAATAACAAAGTGCTGGTAAATGCATAGTGTTCAGGATTAATTTGATTTTTTTGTTTTATGTATTTTTTTTGGGAGGAAAAAGTTTACAAGCCTTAATACACTAAGCACTAGTGTTTACTAAACTGAATCCACATAGCATAATTTTTCCAAAACTTCATTAATGAACGTATTTAAACGCATTGCATTCAAAATTGTTTGTTTTGTGTTTTACTTCGACCATCTGTTTTCGATGTTGTCCAAGATTACGTGCCCGGTTGCTAATCGAATGCAAGAGCAATGCATCCGGTTCGTCTGTTCGTAGTACATATTTTAAAAAAGTTCAACAAGTGTAAGCCACTTCCGGAATCGGAATTCACAATCACAAGCAGAAGACATCTTCTTCAATGGCGGAGGGGCGGAAAGTGGAGAATGAAACCGGGGATTGAGAGCGAGAGTGAGTGGAAACAGCTGGCGCATCGAGATTGGAATCGGCTGAAGACGCGATAAGTTAATCGGCAATCGCACGTACGGAGTACACGTTTCCGGACGTGGAGCCCAGTGCACATCGATATAAAACTGGACCATCTGAGCACTCAGCAAATCAGTTCAATTAGCCAAATTTATAGAGCAGTACGCCCAGTCACAGAAGCAACACCTCGACTGAAGCCTTCAATTCAGGGCTAATTAAGGAAACGGAAAGGAAAGCAGCACGTCGACCAACAATGCTGCCGTCACGTAATCATTTAATTGCCTTCGTTGTGGTGACAACATTAGGTAATTAGTGGTGGTTTACATGATTTAAACACGGATGCTAATTTCTAGTTAATTTCAGTTTGTTTAACTGTGGGCCAGGAGTCTTCATTTCTGGCCTCGATCACTAGTTCAAACAACCAGCTGCAGTCGGCGAATGGAACCAGCTTGAACAATGAAACAATTACAATTAACATCAGTGAAATAATTGCAGCGGCTGAAGCGGCATCAAATACTACAGAATCCTCCAGCACTACAGCACCTTTGTCGACAACTACAGAAGCTACATCGACTTCAACAGCATCATCTGCAACATCAACAACAGTGCCAGCAAGCACAACGCTAACCAGTTCGTCCACCACACAAGCAGGTATCACCACATCCACAGAGACATCCACAAGTGCACAGTCGACCTCTACCATTCTGGCAGACACATCCACTACACCAAACACTCCAACTATAACAACAGAAACATCGCAATCTACAGTGACACAAGCTCCAACAACACTACAGCCAAGCATAACAACGACACAAGCTTCAACAACAACGCAACTGCCCACCACTAGTACTTCCATAACCATAACAACAACCCAAGCTTCTACAACAACTACTCAGACTTCAACGGCAGCACCGTCAACAACAACTACACCACCTTCCACAACATCCACAACACAAGCACCAACAACAACAACACTCGTGCAAGCTTCAACAACAACAACACTACAACCCACAACTTCAACTACACCGCAATCAACTTCAACCACATCTACACAAGCTCCGACGACAACAACAACACAATCAACATCCACAGCTACACAACCTTCAACAACGACACCACAATCTCCACCAACAACAACCACTCAAGTCTCGACCACTTCAACACAACCCACAACAACAACTACTCCACTTCCAACAACAACAACTACTCCACTTCCAACAACAACAACTACTCCACTTCCAACAACAACAACTACTCCACTTCCAACAACAACATCTACTCCACAACCTACAACAACAACTACACCGCAACCCACAACAACAACTGTACCTACAACGACAACCACAACTACACAAGCTTCAACAACATCGCAGTCCGAAATAACAACCACTCCTGCACCGACGAGCAGCACTGAAATAGGAACTACAACAACAACTGCTGGAAGCACCACCACATCAACAACAACAACCAGCACAACACCAATTGCTTACACCGTTTACACCATGGAACCCTATCCGAATATATATGGCCGATCGAACGAGATTGCCAAGCCACAGCGAAAATTGCGAAAGGGTCGCAAAGGGCGCAGAGGCAGGAGACCTCGTCGTCGCACCACCCCGGCACCACTGACATCCAGCACCACAACCACCACAACAACAACCGTCAGGACGACGTTGAGTGGCTTTGACGATTTCAGCGAGGACTACGACGATCTCGTCCTCAACTCGAACAACGTATTGGAACCATTTCCGGAGTTGCCCCTCGACTTAGGAAATATCGACAACAACAGAATCCCCAAGTAACACTTCAATTGCACCATTCTCCAGGAGACTGACACTGATAACTGGAGTCCCATTTTTATTTCGCATTTTACAATTTAAGTTTGTCAATGTATTTAATAAAGTATTTGTTTTACAAAATGCAAGTTCTATCTAGTTAATTGTTCGTCACATTCATATCTTGTGTGTATAAAAGGGCACACTATTAAACGTTATTATCGTCTATCATATCAATGAGCGTGTTGGCACCTAGTTGAAGAACAAAGAGTTCTGGCAATTATTCGGTAGTAAATTCGATTTACGTCATTTAAACATCGAACTTATCGTACAAGGCAAAACTATTTTGCAGAAACTAATGATTATTCATGATTTTTGTTAAATATTGTTTTAAGATATCTGAAGTATTCAGGTTTCTATTGCAATGAAAAACATTTTAAATGATAACAAATCCTATTTAAATTTAATCAATATCAACTTCTTTGCAAAGAGAACGCACAAAGCACTAATGTTCAACAATTATGTTCTAAGACCATGACATTGTCCACATTCAATGTTTTTGCTGAAAGTCTTAGTTTTGCGAGGCAATTTTCCATGCGCATAATTATGTTTGTATGGCAAAAAGCACAGGCAATGCAATAGCAATACATTCCAATCTGGTGAGCCTCATTAACGTGCCACATTACAGAAAGCAAACGGGCTAGCCAAATGGTAATAGAAACTGGGAAAGGAAACCAGGGTAGAAACTCATAAAACACAAACGGGCAAATAAACAGTTGGTGTGCAATTAATTTGGCAAACTGTTTGCCCAACACAAACACACATTGCAGAGTCAAAGGGCCCCCTCGCCGGTTTTTGGTTTCCGTGTGCATGAGCCGCACTAAGCAAATACAATTTAACTTCCACTTTCAACACATCAGCAAAAACATGCCAGGCAACACCACCCACTAGATAATGGCAGACTCAATTAGCAGCGCCTGCTTTTCGACTCGCAGTCGCCAGCCAGTGCATTAAAATCTTTGCCAGAATTGCCTAAAGTCACCCAAAGACATTGCTAAATAACTGCCAGACTAATCAGAGCGACAGTTGACCAGGGGACAGACCATGCCACCATCACTGAGCGAAAACAAAGCGTCTAGAATGTAGCCCCACTAAGAAGAACAGGGATCGTAATCATTTGTGTTGCTGTACGGAATGCTGTATGTTACACCAATTAAATGTTTAATCAAACTAGTATTTCTTGCGGTGCACGCAGAGCATTGAACCCAGTATCACAGAAGGCCCAAATATGCCGCGAGCTTGATAGATTTCTCAACCGAAATGCACGTGCTTATCGCAGTGGCGAGGCAGGCAGCACGTGCTCCCAGATGCAGTGGCTCGGATTTTCGGGTTATAAGTAGCCAGACCATCTGCTTGTGACCGAACAGAAGCCGAACAAGAGTTTTGGACTCCAAGCACCGACCGAAAGCCAAAAGACAATGCTGAGATTTGGACAACAACTAATGCTGCTGGCGATGGCCTGTTTTGGTGAGTTTTTTTTTTTTTGTTTAACAAGGAACCTAAATGGAACACAATAGCTCATAGCTTTGTCATATTTTGTGGCGAAATAAAAAATACGAAAAAAAAACCCACAGCTCTGCAGATGGCCCACGGATGGCTATTGAAGCTGCCCAAGCTGGAGGCGAAACTAGAAGCCAAGGAGGCCAAGGATGAGGCAATGCTGGATTGGTTCGAGGGCAAGAAGCAGACGGAGCTGCTCAAGAAGCTGGATTTCCTCAATTTGTTCACCGAAAAGGAGGAGGCCAAGCTGGAGAAGAAGGAGA